>NW_007730405.1:68594-147715 GCF_000696425.1 Galeopterus variegatus
AAAAAAAAAAAAAAAAAAAAAAAAAAAAAAAGAAATATACCTTGACAGATATATGTAGTAAATGGCAGAATGGCTTCTAAACATACAAAGCTTGCTTGAAATCTAAATGAATGCATTGGGCATAGAAGGAAGGAACATGTCTTTTATAAACAAAGTACACCCAGGTATTGTTCAGGAACCATGAAGTGAAATACAGTTAACATCAACTACTATTTTGCCATTTTTAAGCTATGACTTTTATGGAGATAGCTTTAAACATGAAAAGTATTTTGCTGTTTTAAATCAATGTTCAGCAAATACCAATCTGATAAAAATTATTTTTCCTGTGTAGGTCTATCTGAGAGGTCCAGTCCCTGTTACGGTTATATCTGTCATTATAAATTTAAACTTGTGGATTTTGCTAATGAAAGGCAACCTCAGAGACTAATCCTTTCGCCGTGTGCTATTAAAAGATTTCTGAGCCTGAAAGGATGAGAGCCAAGCCTTGTATAAATTCACCATGATGACACATTTTACCCTGTGTGATCTACTGGGAGAGAGCTTGCCAGCTTCTTTGGAAGGAAATGCCCCTGGACACCAACTTTGCTACATGCTGAAATTTCGAAACATCTTAATCTACCTTGTTGTGTAGTTTTGAGAATCAGAGGCAGTGTAAGTGAATCAACTATAACAATCTACGTCTTTACTAAACTTAGGAAACATGGTTAAATATAGACTTCTGAATCTAAAATAGGTATTTTCTGTGTATTGTACTTAGGATAGGTTATTGAATGAGTAATTCAATGAGATTTACACTATAACTCTTTGAAAGAGTACACCAGGGCTGGCCCTGTGGCTCACTCAGGAGAGTGCAGCGCTGGAAGTGCAGCGGTACTGGTAGCGCCTAGGCTGCGGGTTCGGATCCTATATAGGGATGGCTGGTGCGCTCACTGGCTGAGCGCGGTGCGGGCAACACCAAGCCAAAGGTTATGATCCCCTTACCAGTCACAATCAATCAATCAATCAATCGATCGATCAATCAATCAATAAATATAAACAAACAAACAAATAAATAAATAAATAGAGTACACCATATTTATGGAATACATAGTACATGTCAGGCAACATTCAGAGTACATACCTTGTATATATGACCTCTTAATCCTCAAAACAGCCCTTTGAAGTTAATTGTCTCCGCTTTAGGTAACTGGATCATAGTAAGGTTGAAATAACTCAGACATATTCCATAGCTGATAAGTGTTTTACCCAAAGGGCCTGGAAAAACCCTGTGAACACTCTAGAATACTGTGATACGTAATGGGATGTTGGCAAGATTAAAACTTGTCTTCCAAATATCTGTCACACCACTCTTCCATGCTAAGAGGGCATCAGCATTATTGAGAATGCAAAATGTCCAGCTTAAGAAAAACAAAACTTTGTAATCTCCCTTTATCCTTAGGTGTAACTTTCCTCCTTGGGTATGACTAAATTCTGACCAAAGAGAACAGAAGTTCTTAAGTTGGACTTCAAGAATGGCACGTTAAAAGGTGGATAAGTAGTGAAATAATTGTATATATGTATTTTATTGCTCTTCATCCTTTTTTCCTTTTGGCTATAATGCAGATATGAAGGCTAGAGCTCCACCAGTCATTTTGGGTCATAAAATGACCTCAAGGATGGAAGCCACATAATAGTATGGTTATTCAAATAAAGAGCTGGTCTCTGATAAACAGAAACTGTAGTATCAAGTCTAGATATTTTTCAACTGGACCACTTTTTATTTGATAGAATAAACACTTGTGCTTTTAAACCAATTCTATTTTGGGTTTTCTGTGATAGGCAGTCAAATACAATCTTAACAGCTAACAGAAAGGTAGAGAGGTAGGGGCAGAATATTTTTAACTGTGTTTCCATTAAAAAATGTAAACAGGGGCGGCAATGGTGATCTATGTTATATTCCTCCACCTAAATCATCTTTATCGTCTTTCATAGATATTTCTCTCTTAATGGAACTCATGAGTTGGGTAGCATTTCAGTGTAGTTTCATAAATAGAAGATCAACCTCTTGTGGAATTAAACATATAATATCCCCAAACTAGAAAACTTGGGAAAATAAAAGGAGGCCCTATTAATAATTACGTGCTTGTATAAATGGTATACACCACAGCTGCCGTGGGTAAACCTGGATGTAAGGCCACCCCAGGTTTAATGATAGGAAGATGGAAGAAAAAGAGAAAGAGGGAAAGATACTGCACAGATAAAGATGTGGGGTAAAGAAAAAGAGGATGACTGCTTTTTAAAAAATACATCCAATTTCTATTCCACAGTGCCTCGTAGTTTCAGGAATCCTAAGTACAAGAAAGATTAGATGCTGATAATGGTGCCTGCTATGGTTGTCATTATTATTACAGTGATGATCCCAATTATGAATTATAAAGGCTATTTAGTATGAACACCAGGGAACTGATGAAAAAAACAAACTCTAAAAGGAATTTCAGATTTCTGCCAATCCTTTGCTGAAACAGTGCATTGGGGGCAGATAGTAATAAGTAAGTCTGCCAGTGATCATGTATTTTCCTGGAAAACCGTATGGGGTCTAGGTAAGCTTTAAATAGACATGCAATTCTAGTTGTTGTTCAGACCTTCTACTTCTGTTAGAATTCTGAGTTTCAGGGTTTTATGGCTAAAATGTGGGTTTTTCTCAGTGGTTTACAGTATCATATACTCAAGCAACAAAAGAACAAACTTACCTGTTTTTCTCTGGTCTCCTCAATTAAAGCTGAACGAAGATCACCAAAGCAGAAAGTAACAGCACATATACATGAAAGAAGAATCTTAGAATATTAGAAGAGTGTGGCGATATAACAATTTCTTAAAGATGGGCTTGTTAATGATACAGGTGCTCAGTTTCCCTGGGTTCAAGTTTCAGGACATGCCTCTGGGTTTCCAGCCACTCCCTGAAGGCTCAGGCCCACTCCTCCAAACTCTCCCCTGGAGGAAAATTACTGCTGCCCATTAGACCTATTTTTATCACCAACATGGGGAAAATGAGACCATAAGGGGCTGGTTTATGCAAATCCAGTGGCTGGGCATGCTCAATAGAGAGCCCAGAATATTCTTGAATATGCCTGGTGCCTGTGATAGGGTCTGACCAATGAAAAGTCTCCAGGAAGAGACCAACTGAGCATGTGCAAGACTAAATGTTACATAACTGGGAGCCAACCCCTTAATTGAATTCATTAGATGGAGAAACTATAAAAGCCGAATCCTGGCAGAAGGTGGGGTTGTTGCTCACTTTCCTGGAGGCAGCCTGCACTTTGCTGGCTGAGGTGCTGTATATTTTACTTTGGATCAAATTTACTTTCAGCAAGAGGCTGCTCATTCTCTTGAGCCAGCCTGCACTTTGTACTGAACTTTAAAGTATGCTTTTCTTGCTTTTGCGTTAGACTTGATGTCTGTACAGAAGTTACTTTTGTATGAAACTTGGCATGGCCCCTGCTCAGTCTCTGGAGCTATGCTCAGTCTCTGGAGCTATGCACACTCTCTCTGGGGAACCTGTATTTCTTATATGTTACCTTAAACTTGCTCTCACTTTCTACTGTGACTCTGCCCTTGAATTCTTTCCTGTAGTGGAGTCAAGAACCTGGTAAGGGGACTGGGCGGGTTGAGGCTGGCTATTGGCCCTGGACCCTACCTCCAACATCACTAATGAGTAATAGGCCCAGTGGGAATGAGAGTAAAGAATAGATAGACTGGTTGATGGCAGAGACAATTAAAGAAAATGAAAAGCAACTCCCCACAGAACAAAAAGACAAAAAATGTAGCCACTATAACATGAAGACTGAATATGGTAAAAATAACAAAATGCTTCCTCTTGGTTGGGCACAAGCTCAAGATAGAAAAGTCAGTAATTTTGTGTGAGTCTACTTTAATTGATTAATAACAGGGAAAAAATAGACTTTGTAATCTTCTAAATGAATCTCTCCATTGTAATCTTAAATCAAAAGGCCAAAATAATTAGGGAAGGAATAAGTCATGTGTGCATAACAACCATGGAATAACAGGTATACCCGGCAATGCAGAAAAGCAATGCAACTAAGAACAATATGTTTTCAGGATGAACAGCTGCCTGGAAACTCAACTTCCAATGAGAAAAAATATTCATTCAGAAAATTGTACACAGGACGTCAGAGCATATAACGTTTAGGTGGTTTGTCTTCTTGGAGAGATTAGCTGTGGACAAAGTGAAACCTACTTTAAACTTGATTTTGCTCCCTGTCACCATATGCTTTCTAGCTTATTTTGTTTGGCTTTAAGTGAGACAGAAATATTCTGTTTATAAAGAACATGTTGGTGGTAGGAAATAGAACTCCAACCTGGGATATATTGCTGAGTTAAGTGAACAAAAGCTGCATATTTGAGTAGTACTTGGAGAAAGGGGAAAAGCAGGAAAAGTTTATTACCTTGTATCTTGTTTTTCCAAATTTTTATTCCTTTGCTTTTAAATTATTAAAATATACATAATTTAAAAATAAGAAAGGATAACATTTAATATACACAGCCATTTATTTAAAAATGTTTTCTTTAACCTTTTGGATAGTGAAATTAGTTACTTTATTTTTAACTATATCACTTACAAATTTCAATTCTTTTTGCTCCTCACAACCAGTAAATTTATACCCCACCAATTCCTCCCAATAAATTTTATTAGTTTTTTTATTTTTTGAATTATTTTCTTTATTACTTTTGATATACTATTTGATGCATTCAGAAGAGAATGATTAAGTTATATATGTTATAGAACACAATTTAAAAATGAGTACATTTTGTGATGATGAATATGCTAACTATACTAATTTGATCATCACATATTGTACACAAGTACTGATAGTCAACTCTGTACCCCATACATATGTATGATCAATTATGATTTAATTAAAAAAAGGAATGTGATAAAACCGATACCCAACCTAAAAGCCAGAATTATTGCAATTTCCTGGGTCCTTCATTCCCTAGCTCCCTGAAAAGATCATCACTCTCCTAGATTTTGTATTTTAATCTTACCCTATTTCTGAAAATCACAATTTTATTGCATATGCATATATTCCTACATAAAACATTATTAGTATTGCTTGCTTTTAATCTGTATAGAAATTGAATCACACTTTATTTGGTCATTTAGATTAGATTTTTTTGCCCTATGTTACATATCAAAGAGTCAACTTTGTTGTTGCATGTAGCTGTAGAGCATTTATTTTCACTGCTAGAAATCCTATCACATATGTATAATATAATGTGTTAATTTTTCTGTTGAATGTTATTTTTATTGGTTCTTGGTTTTTTGCTTGTCTCATTTTTCATTATGAACAATCTTGCTATGAACATTCTTGTGCAGATCTTCTATTTCACATGTAAAACTAGATCTATTTCTTAAATAATAAACCTAGCATTGTGTAAAGCTAGGCTAATGTTGGCATCCTGCCAACGATGCCAATAGTAAAGCTACTTTTACTTGCCCGCAATCCTGCCGACTACACCAGTTGTGGAGCTCTTTCAATCCTATTCATGATGCCAATTGTCACGCTAGGCTAGTTGTCGGGCTCTTTTACCTGCCCATAATCCCGCACCAACTGAGCCAATTGTCAAGCTAGAGCTGAGTCTGGAGCTCACAGACCCCTCAAGCCCGTTCACAGACTGGGTCACAAACCCTTCACACACCAGGCTGGGTCTCCAGACCCCTCCCCTCACAATCCAGGCTAGGTTCCCAGGCCCCTTACACGCAGGTCTACAAGCTAGGTAACCAGCAAACAGGTCCTTGGAAGCAGTAGGTTGGAATGCATGGCTGCATCCATGGCAGCCACCCAAGGCAGTAAACTCCAGTCAAGGTGACAGTGCACTAACTCTACCCACCCACAACCTGCCCACAAAGAATGCTGCACCACCCCCAACCTGCCCTGAGGCAAGTGGGCCTGATTTAGTTATTCTATTTTCCCAACACATTGGAAACCTTTTGTCATAGAGTGCATGAATATACAACCTAAAGGATAATTCCTTATTGTTTTCCAACATGGCTGTATCAATTCATACCTTCATTAAAGGTTTAAGAGTTCCAATCGATTTATATCTCTTCCAACACTTGGTGTTTTCAGATTTCTTAATTCTGGATATTTAATAGATATAAAATCATATCTCAATGTCATTTGGATTTGTATTTCCTTATTACTAATGAAGTTGAGGAAATTGTATCTATCTATCTCCTCTGCGATTCCTCTTTTATATGTCTGCTCATGTCTTTTGCAAATTTAACACTGGAGTGTTAGTTTCAATTTTTTTTTTTTTTACTTTTATTTTTATTACTCACATATTGAGCAGGGTGGTGCCCAAGCAGGTTGAAGAGATGCAGGTTGAGAGAACCATAAAAGGAGACTAGGAGACTGGCTTGGGGCCTTTATGCTGGTTAGTGTGTAGGCTGAGATAAGGATGCCCTAAAGCAGGACTGTCTCTGTGTATGTGAACTTCCTGCCCACTGGCACCAATGGAGCGAGCACCGGGGCTTTCTTAGCAGCTTGCCAATGTGGGGCAAAAGGAAAAGGGAGAATAATGGTGTTCAAAGTTGTCCCCAGTGAAACATCAAAAATAGAGCCAGACCTTTCATTACAAGTTGTGAGGAAGCAACCTAACGTCATTTCACCCATGTAGTTAGCCAGTTGTCTCAGTGCTGGACACTGAGTAGCCCTTCCTTTCCATGAGGTCCCTGTACCACCTCTGTTCTATGCCAAGTTCCATATAAGAGTGGTTCTGTTTCTTGTAACTTTTTTTTCTTCCTTTGGTCAATTTGTCTGTGCTTGTACCATAGTATTTACTATTCTCTAATTGTAATAAATATTGTTACTGTGTAGGACAAGTTCCCTCTAACATTTTTTCATTCTCATCAGTATCTTGTTTATTATTTGCACTTACTCTTTTATAGAAATTTTAGAATTGGTTTGTCAAGTTACATGTATAAAAAATGTTTTTGCTTCCTTTTAAAAATTGCATCAAATCTATGAATTACCTTGGGAAAATTCATATGTATATGGTATTGAGATATTCCATCTAATTAAAGGGCATGAAATTTTACTTAGAAAGATGAATAAACTCTAGCAATCTTACAATGTACAACTATTGTACCTATATTAACAATATTGTATTGTGCACTTAAAAATTTAAGAGGGTAGATCTCATGCTAAGTGTTCTTGTTACAATAAAAATGTTTTAAAAAAGATATTCTTTTTTTTTTTTCCTTTTTGTCTTTTTTTCGTGACCAGCAACGGGATCGCAACCCTCGGTGTTGCGCCCGCACCTCGCTCAGCCAGTGAGTGGGAACCGGTCTGTATGTGGGATCCGAACCCTTGGCGGGAGCGCCGCCGCGCTCCCAAGTGGTGCACTGTAGCAGTGCGCCACCGGGCCGGCCCTAAAAAGATATTCTATTTATTAATGTAGCATAGTTCTCCATCTCCAATGAATTGTCCTTAAGGTCTTTAAATAAACCTAACATTTTTGCATAAATATTGTGCACAATTTTTAATTGGCTTATTCCTCTATGTCTTACAAGTTTTGCTGCAACAATAAAAGCAACTTTTTAAAAACTATTTGGACTACCTGTTGCTGTGTTTAGAGATTAATTTTTATATATTTTCCTTAGGGCATTTGTAATAAATTATTCTGTTAACAACTCAGCAATATCACCCCATTCTTTTTATGCTCACCTCTGTTTAATAGGTGCTAGAATCCCTGTCAATGAGAGACACTGGTTTCATCTGGAAGAGAGAAGACAGCAGAAGTCTTATTATTGCTCCCTGGTAGCAGTAACCTGGTGCGAGCTTTTCTGGATGGTATATTTTGTGTTGAATTCTGTGCTTACTATTTTAAATTACTTATATCATTATCACACTAAAGGCAGCTGTGATAATCATGGGTGGTTTCCTTTGATTTTCTGTTGTTACTGCAAATTCCAACTCTCTCAATTCTTGTAGCAAACTTGAGAGTTCAGGGTAAACTTTCTTGACTTTTGCTGCACCACCCCTTTAAAATATTTTTAAATTTTCTATTTTTGTAATAAAGTATATCTTGCTTGAAATGCCTAGAGTTTTTTCTAATTTTTTCTGGCTAAAATTTGAGAAATATAACCATCTATATTGTAATACTCTTGTTATTTTTATCTTTTTTTTTAGTTTTTAATATAAACAAATACACAATCTGCAAATCATTATAAAAACTGAAAATCATTAAAATCATTAAAATATTGAAAATTATTTAAAAATTGCTCTTTAATTCTTAAGTCATAAATTTCTTTTTCTTTTCTTAGTGCACTGGCTAAGATTTCTAATATAATAGTAAATAGAATTGGTGGCAATTATTTTTTTATGATTTTAAAAGGAATTCTGCTAACATTTCATGAATAAGAATTTTGTATGCTATGATATATTAAAAGATGGCCTTTACCCCTTTTCCAGGCTAAACTATGGAACAATGTATTTTTTTTTGTTTGCTAAGAGTTTTATTATGAGTGGGTAATAAATTTTTTCAAAACTTTCTTCATGGTTATATTTTTTACAAGAAAAAAAGGGTTGTGTTGGTTGGTTTGTGGCTTATTTTGCTTTTTTCGAAGGAAGCTTTTAAACTGCTATTCAATTTATTTAAAGTTATGGGTCAACTCAGGTTAACTAACCTAAAATGAAACAGCCTGATTTGATCTATAACTTTTAGAGAAATTAAATGGCAGTTTATTTTTTCCAGAAGTGTTTTTATTTCATTTAAATTTCATATTTTTGACAGAAACTAATTCATAATATTATCTTTTCTTTAAAATTTCTGCTGTAAAAAAAATAAAATAAAATAAAATTTCTGCTGTAGTTTTATTTTGTCTCCATTTTTATGTCTAATATTTATTTTTTCCTTTTTTTTTTTTTTTTTTTTTTTTTTTTTGTGTCCGGCAACAGATCGCAACCCTCAGTGTCGTGCCCGTACCGGACCGGGACTGGCAATGGGATCGCAACCCTCGGTGTTGCGCCCACACCTCGCTCAGCCAGTGAGTGGGAACCAGTCTGTATGTGGGATCCGAACCCTTGGTGGGAGCGCTGCCGCGCTCCCAAGTGGCGCACTATAGCAGTGTGCCACCGGGCCGGCCCTAATATTTATTTTTGACTTCCCTTTTTTCATGGTCTGTCCATATTCTTAGGCTTTAAAAATTTTGTCTTTGTTGTTCCTTTTTATTTTTACTGTTTATTTTCTATTTAATGATATCTGTTCTAATCTTAATTGTCTACATCATTCTTTTTCTTTTCTTTTTTGCCTTTCTCCAACTTTTAAGTTTGATTGCTTATTTTATTTTTCTCCAAACCTATACTTTCTTTTGCCTAATGTTTTAGCTCTTATCATTGTAAACCCCACATATTAATTTCATAATAGTTAGAGATGCACAATATTTGTTTTGATTTTCCAACATGTCACCATAATGTTTGCTCATTCACTGTGCATCTCAGACCATTCTTCTGGTATAATTGTCTCTCTCTTGAGACATATGCTTTAAAGTCCCTTTAATGAAGGTCCATTTGCTGCCAACTGGCTTGAGTTTTATTTTTTTCCTTTATGTTTTAATCTTAACATGGGCTTATTTCACCATCACTTATGAATAATAATTTCTTACTGGGTTGTCACTTATTTTTTAAAAATCACTTTAAATATATTATTTCACTGTCTTCTCACTTTAATCCTTGGTGTTGAAAGTCAGTAACTTTTAAGTGATATGCACTTTTTTCTCAGGATGCCTATAAGAAAAAATTGTGTCTGCTTCTGCTTAGACTCAAGAGATGCCACACATTTGGAGAAAATTTAGTCCACATTGTGGGTAATATTTTAATATGTGGGTTCAGGGTTGTGTGGCTCAGCTACCTCAGCTTGTCACTGGCTTGCAGTTAACTACCGATCACAGGGCTTCTTGCATCCCCTGTAGTCCATAAGTTTATCATTTACAGCTTTGGTTTCAGCCTGTTGTTTGCTTATCTTGATACATTCATTTACTTATTTGTTTTTGGTGGCTTCTTTTTACCTGGAGGATTTTCTTTTTTTCCTTCCAACACGACTATGTCAAAAGGTATTATTATCATTACTTTTTAATCTAGGATCTAGTTGTTTGGCATTGTAGAAAGTTTCAGAGTATCTACACGTCCATACTGCCAGAAGCAGATGTCCTCTTCTGCCAAAGATGTCTACTAAAAAGACAATGATTGAACTAGTTTCTGTTCTGTTAGATGTAATTTTTAGATAATTGGGTATAATCGTCTTCGTTGAGAAAAGACTATAGAGGAAAAGCCATAAATATATATTTTCCCATTTAGCCTGTCCTTTTTCATCCAGACAAAATCTCTCTACAATACACGCCTCTTAACTTCTACCATTATAGCTTAAGTCATCCCTTAGTTCAGGGATCAGCTAACTACCTCCTGTGAGACAAATCTAGCCACTGCCATCCTTTTGGTGAATAAAGTTTTATTTTAACAGAGTCACACCATTTATTTATATATTGTCTATGCACTACAATTATGGATTTAAGTAGTTGCACTAGGAACCATATGGCCAACAAAGCCTGGAATATTTACTATTTAATCCTGTACAGAAAATTCCTTGTCATCCCCTGCTACTTCTATAGGACTAAAAACAGATTTACATTTGCTACATTAGATATGCCTGATATTTACTTCATTCTTGTATCGATTAACATGCTTTCCATTGCCAGTAGGAGAGCCCCAATTAATGACATTTCTAAAATTAATAAATGGATCAGTTCAGCAGTTTAACAACATTAGAGACAGATTCTTTTATTTCTTGACTCATCCTCAGTGTGCTAGTTTTTGTACTTAGGTTTACCTGTTTATGGTAATAAGACGGCTGCTAGAACACAATAGGAAAGAAATCATTTCCTAATCTTTTTGTTTATCAGCAAGGAGAAACCTTCCCTGAACCCAACCCCCTGCACACTTCCCGTCAAGTTCAAAATAGCATTATATATCCATGCCTAAACCAGTCACCAGCTAGAAGAATAAAATTGCTGTGATTAATGTAGAAGTGAGGTTTCTGCTGCAATAATGACATGAAACAAACATTCCCAATATTTTAGTGGTTTACACTGTAACATATTTCTCCTTCACAGGTCTGCAGGTCAGATGATGTAGCTTTTACTTCAGAATGCAGGGCAGGCTAAGGTCTTTTTCCACATTCTCTCACTTTGGAGCTAATGGCTAACTGGGGTATGCTTTTCTAATGGGGCCAGCTGGAGTCTCCACGAGGGCAAACAAAACCACACAGGCACTATTAAGGCCCCTGAGGATCTGGCATACATTATATCTGCCCTCCTTCATTGGCCAAGGCAAATCACACAAACAGTTTCAGTATCAGTATGGGGAAAAGAGATCTGTTTTCTAAGGTGAAACATTATAAAGTCATTATAAAGGATGTGGTTGTATAATTCTGTTAAGGGAGGGATAAAGAATTGAAAACAATAATCCGATCCTCACAATTAGCTCAGGTCTATCAATATTTAAGTCTTGAATTGGGTGAAGGATCAAATTCCCAGAAGTATTATCACTACTTGATATGAATATGAAATATGGGTTTTATCATCAAGACAGAAACAAAGAATGGATGCCACATCATTCTTCCAACCATAACATTACACCTGCTCTTGCAATATTTCCAGCAAACCAAGAAAACTCAAAAGGATGGCTTTAATATTATCACAAACATAAATAACCTTAGAATAGGAAAATAGATGCAAAATGTTCAAAAATGTTTTTGCACTAAATAACATATTGATAACAAAACTCTCTTAAATATGTTATTATTTTTTCCATACACAAAAGAAGTCTGCTGTGTTGATCTTATTACTTAGAAGTAGGAATCTAAATATTTTCAATTCAACATAATCTAGAGACTCCTCTGTCTTATTGTTGTTGTCTTCTTATGTAAAACTGCTCCAAAACTGAGCTCTTTTGTATCAGTTACTCTTACTGCTAATTGTTTTCCTTATTTGGTCAAATGTCAAAAGAAATGATCTTTTATGACACAGAATGAGAACACATTTATTAACCTCTTTCCTTAGAAGTGAGTTGATTTCATTCTTTAAATTTGTTCCATAAATTTTAAAGTCATTCAAAATAAATCTTAGTTTAAATCCATCTTTCAAATCATACAGATAAAAAATGCATTTTTTCAATTGTATGTAGTTAATAGTACATTGTTTGGGTAGCTTCTGTCCTAATTACGAGTGGGCCACTGACCATGAGCAGAAGCTGGAAGACCAGCAATTCGCTCAGTGAGCTGCAGGCCAGTGAAGCATGTAGCGGTGCTGGAGGCACCAGGATGGGACAGAAGGAAGATGCTTTTACGGAGCAGAGTACAACACTCCGGGGGACAATGATAAGTTACAAAATGGCACTAAAGGATGGCACACAGAAAATTACCAGAGAAAGACAGATGGCTGGGATGTCCAATAACCAAGAAAAAAATCCGTAAAGTTACTAGTGTAAGGGTATTGGTAGATAGAATTCTTGAGGGAAAAAAATAATAATAAAATGCATCTGCCTGAACCAAAGCAACAACTAGAAATCAGTGCTGAATGGCAGGTGGAAGAGCCAGTTTGTAAAGTGCAGCTGCATAGAGGGTCGAACTAAAGTAAACTTTCAACCTAAGAAATACCAGCTTTGCCACCTTGCTTTAGGGCTGCGAGTGACACTTTCGAGGCCTGGGAAAGGGAATGCTGTTTTCTATTTTCATTAGTGTGTTCTTACCCTGCCTTGTGTAAGTGAATTTATTGTTCAGATAATACTGAGAGAATAAACAGGGGCATACACTCGAAGTTGAGTAAGAATTTTTAATCATATTTATCCTTTTAAATATAATGATATCAAGGTTCTGTTAAGCTGTTGTTAGTACTTTTCTTATATGTGTCAGGTTTTCCACTGGAATTTGAGTATATATATATTTTTCTCCTCAAGATCCTTTGGCTGTTACAGTATTTATATATGGCCACAACACTGGCTAGAATAGGCATGCTCAGAAATTATGACTGAAAGCCCCCAAACAACATAAAGGAAAGCCAACCAACATAAAGAAGGTTGGAGAAAAAAGACACTAAGACAGTGTTTTTCTTACTGTCATGTGGTATCAGAATTACAATATAGATTATATCAGAGCTATCCATCTGGTTTAGGGTATACAGTAGTTAGCTAAGGCTGCTGTAACAAAGTACCACAAACTGGGTGGCTTAAACACAGAAATTTATTGCCCCAGTTCTGGAAGCTCGAAGTCCAAAGTCAATGTCAGCAGGGTTGGTTCCTTCTGGCAGCTTTGAGGAACAATCTTTTCTATTCCTCTCTTGTAGCTTCTGATGGTTTGCTGGCAATATATATGTATTTTTCTCACTCCTTGGCTTGTAGCTCTATCATCCCTATATCTCTGCCTTCATCTTCCTTTGGTATTCCTGTGTGCATTTTCTCTGCATGCAAATTTCTCCTTTTAATAGGGATATCAAACATATTGGATTAGGGCCTATCTTGATCTCACTTTAACTTGATTACTCCTGTAAAGACCCTATTTCTAAATAAGGTCATGTTCTGAGATACTGGGAGTTAACATGTTAATTTAAAAAGTTAACTTTAACATATCTTAATGGGGAACACAATTCAACCCATAATGGGTACAAGAGGCCAAGGAATAAGTCAAGTACAATTTATTGCGTACATTTTAGAGATACCTCCTCTGCCCATTTTTAATGGTGAGAAGATTGAGGGCAAGAAGAGAGAAATTACTTGCCCAAGAAGGTTCATTAGATGTGTCTCAGCCAGAAGCAGGTCACTTGATTTCCAGTACAATGCTTTTGAAGCTTCATTTTAAATGCCACTAAATGTTATGTGCCCTTAAGATTAGTGCTTCAGAATTTTGGGGTCAAATAGCCTCTTGGAGACTATGAAGGCAGCTTGGAAGATTTTAACTCTCTTTTCAGAAAATGGCTGTGAACAGAACTAACCTAGTATTGCAATAATTTTAGGAACATCTTTGAACCCTATTTCTAATAATCCTTTCTTCAGATATTTTCTTTAGGCAAATAATCGTAAGTATATTTTGTTTCCTTATAAAATTGTTTAAAATGGTATAAAATGATCTAGAATAGCATGGAGACCATTTTGCCATTAGGTTAGGAAAAAATGTACATTCACCAAGAGTGGAGATTCACCCCCTTATGGATTTTTCACCTTTCATAAGTGACGAGCAGTGGAAAGGAGGGGTTTGTATTCATCAACATGATTCCAGTCACTTGCCAGCTCCTTAAAATTTCTGTTTAAGAGTTAGGGAGGCAGGCTTGTGTATGGTTTTGCATCGATGCACTGTAGACATATTCATATTTTGTTACCAAACTGTAGAGGAGTGTTTGAAATAAATCAAAAACAAAACTCTCCAATTCGCATTGCACATAGTGTATTATTTGCACATAGTCCAAAGTTCATTGCTGTTTAAATGACATTTACATTTTCCAAATGTTTAACAATATGAAAACCAATATTTCACTGGAAAGTATGAAAGCACACCATTATAGTCATTCAGATACATGGGTGTTACATCTGGAATTTTATTAAAATTCAATGTTTTTGGCTGCTCTTCTCTGGCTTTGAGCATCGGTCCCATCCTGATGTAATAGGTCTCATCTGACTTGTTTCTCCACAGGAATTTTCCTGCTTTGGAAGCCTGGTGTATACAATCTGGGGCCTCCTGAAAGCTGCTTGCTGAGCTAGGACTTCTTCCAAGTCCTAGCAGTCAATATGCTTTTACAAAGATAGCTGTATCATGGCTTACATTTTTATCATTGCAACCAAAGTGATAGTTAAAAACAGTATGTAGAGCAAGGTTTGCTCTTTTCAGCATTTCCTTTCTCCAAATTGCCTCTTCCAATTAACAAAAAGGACTTGAAAACTCCATTCCCTGAAGCCACCTGTGGCCTCCCTTTTTTGGAATAAATTTCTCTTGCACAATCAAGAGTTTCTGTAAGCTCCTGGGCTCTTTTAGAATGGAAATTAGGTAAAATGAATTTTGATTCTTTTTCAGATCTGGGGATGGTGGTGAATGTTGGATGTAAAATTTCCTGATTATATTTCAATCCTCATCTTGTATCTTTTTATAACACAACCTCTGACACTTTTTAATTCAGAATATTGACATAATTTTGCTGGTGAAACATATGCTTTGAGCATTGAATTTGGAAGTATATGCCTTAGGTAATACTTTCAAATCTATTGGAGATTAAATTTAAATACGTGTATTGGCAAGATGGCAATTATCATTTGAACTCAGACGAGGAGGCTAATTTGGCAGCTAATTTGGTACAGAGAAAATTGTTCTAAACAATCAAATTTAAATAAGTAGTTTAAATAAGTAGTTCACATTCTTTAGTGTGCTCTTGGAGGCCTTTTATGATTTGAACCACCCTGACATTTTCAATTTGATTCTCCACTCTAACCCTCTGAACTCCTGAGAACAGCCATGTTCTATACTGTACTTTGAGCAAACTAGGCCATTTGAGAGAAGAGACTGAATATGCAAATGGACAATAGCCAGACCATAGGTGAAAATAGACACTGACCCACCACCTCTGTAGCAATCAGCCCGGGAAGCCAAATCACAACCTCTGCAGCAATTGACCCAGAACAGTAAGGATATGGTCAAAAACTGCCAGCTTCTCTATTTTTTTGTGCACTTTTAACTCAGGACCAACAGAGAAAGCTAATTATGCTCCCTCAACCAATCGGGATAGGGTTTTTTTTTACATATACACTGTGTCTGCATTTCTTAAAAATAATTTTGTTTGTTTGTTTAATTAATTAATTAATTTTTGGATGATTGCATTCCCATACTCCAAAACGTGAAGTGAAAGGATAACAAGGTTTCTTGTCTTATTTCTGATCTCTTCCATCCTGTAGTTTCTATTACCTTATATTACAGTCATGCTCTACATAAAGACGTTTTGGTCAATGACAGACCGCATATACGATGGTGGTCCTGTAAGATTATAATGGTGGAGAAAATTTCTATGGCATAGTAATGTTTTAGCTGTGGTAACATCATACTGAAAAGATGTTACTCAGGTAGGAGTAATAGGCTATAACATATAGCCTGGGTATACCATCTAGGTTTGTGTAAGTACACTTTGTGATGTTTGCGCAACAACAAAATCACCTAAGTAGGCACTTCTCAGAATGTATCGTCTTCACTAAGCAACACATGACTGCATGGACAATCTGTGAATATTTCTTAAATTAAAAGTACATATTTTTTAGTACTTACATTTCCTAGGATATAAAAGATTTTCCGGGTTTTTCCATATGTGTGGCTCTTACCTTCCCATATATAGAAAAACTTGATCTCCCATTGAGCACCTCTTTGAATGTTTAAAATGGTCTGATCCTGGGTGTTAGTTGCCTTGTTACATATGCTTATTTGTACCCTGTCACTTCTTAGATTCTTGACTTTTGCCTGAACGGCACATGTTTACCATTGCCATACTATCCTGATACAGTATTCTGCCATCTTTGACTGAATTTCTCCTCAATAAGATATTTTGGGTATCTTTGAACAGTGTTTCTCAAACCTTAATGTTAGCATGACTCACCTTTGGAGCTTGTTAAAAATGAATATTCTAACTCAGTAGACCTGGGTTAAGTTCACATTCTGAATTTCTCATAACTCCCAGCTTCCAATGCTATTGGCCCACAAAACACACTTTGAGTAAAAAGATTTAAATTGTTTTCCAAACTTGACAGACTATTTAAAAATTGAGTATATATCTATATCTGTATCTGTGTCTATACTTGAATATGAATCTACATATATATCAATACACATACATATATATATTCTCCCACATATATGTATATATGTATATGAATTTCTTGGACCCAACCCAGATACTTGAATCAGTCATGGATGAATATAGTTTAAACAATTTCCCCAGGTGATTCTTAGAATCAAACATCTTTAGGAATACCTGTACTAGAAAAGTACACCTAATGATGCTACACCCTGCTGACCTAGCTAGGCATATGCAGCACTGTCATTACAACCATATTATGCACGCACACTAGTGTGTAGACATTGATTTCATTCCTGGTGTTGTGACAGGCCCTGCTTTATTAGTTGACTTTGAACTATATTATCTTTAAAAAAACATTTTATATATGTTTACCTTTTAAAGGTAACATTTTGTGGATTTTCTTTTTGTAAAACACCCGAAGGTCACTGAAAATGTTGAGGTGTTATGAAGATGAGATTGGAATTTAAAAGTTATAAGGCACGTATGTGGATCTATCATTTTGCTTTTGAAAATAAAGGTGAGCTTCTTTTGCCAAATTTGTATTCTGAGGTTTATTCATTCATTTGAGTGGGAGGAAAATTTATTGAACATTTACTATGTGAAAGGCACAATGCTTTACTTGATTTCATGAAATTTAGGCAGCAATAATGTTTGAGCACCTAAATCTAAGAAATTATAGCATTAGATTTCTCCACAGCATATGATGTTATTAAAGGTTTTTAATACCTGGCTTCACATTGACTATTAATGTGATAAATTAATGTATTTCATTGTTGCACATAGTAGTAAACTATAAAAATTTTAAAAATTAATGTTCTGTTCTATATACAGGGAGAATATTGGCTTTAAGAAAATCATAATAAACATCTGCAAATTATATTAAATTATATGAGGTTCTTCCACCATATCTAATTTACTTATCTCCATGGCTCATTTATACTTCAAGAAAGTGTGACTCAGACAGATTTAATATTTGTGTAGGGACATTTGTAAACAGTTGAAATAAGGCTCTAATCTGGGTCCTTTAATGCCAAGGCTAGGACTCTAATTACTAAATTCAGAGATTTTTACAAAATTCCTACAGAAATTCAACTTAATACTGTTAACAGATACACCATATATATAATGTTATCTTGTACAATGTAGGTAAGACTTTGATACTAAAAACTTGTAAAAACAAGTGACAGTCATAATCTAAAATCACAAATGAGTGGATGACTTTTATTTTTATGTTTCCAAAACTTCCAAGAATTTTTATTTTTCATGTTATAATATTTTTATCAAGAATATCTGAACTTGGGCCAGCCTGGTGGCGCACTCAGTAGAGTGCGGCGCTTGGGAATGTGGCAGCGCTCCCGCCGAGGGTTCGGATCCCATATAGAGACTGGTCCGCTCACTGGTTGAGCGCGGTGCAGGAGCGACACCAAGGGTTGCGATCCCATTACCAGTCACGAAAAGGACAAAAAAAAGGAAAAAAAAAAAAAAGAATATCTGAACGAAACAAACTTGGGGCCCCCATCAACACCACTATAAGTTAATTGTGTGAAAAGTTCAACTATTTGGTTTAGTGCCTCTAAAGGCACCAGCCAATTTAAATTTCATAATGTACCATTTAAATCGTACATTTAAGAAAATATGCATGGGCATCTGAATTCACAAAAGAGATTCGTTTAGGGATGAAATACATTACAATGGCTTTGACATAGTCCTGAAAGTTTTGTTTTGTTTTTTAAAGAAAAGAATAATCTAATTCATTATGTATACCTTTATATTTTATTGACATATTGACAGTCTACTGCTTTGAAAACTGAAAATTAAAGAGTTGAGTATTGAGTATTAATGATAAAAGAGGATAAGAAAGCTATGAAAGGGACACTTGAGCAATATTCCAGCAAAATTAATTTCCAATAGTTCGATGGCATGTAGTTTGGTTATGATAAATAGATGGTTAATATACTCCAAATTCATGGGAGTTAAAGAGGAATTAAATAATGCCTTCTGTTCTAAGTTTATTCAAAAAACTAATCATGAGAATGCAACGAAAAACAGAAGTTTCAAGACTATGCACTTTTGATACTTTTCCTTAGTTAGCTTGCAGATTCTAGGGCTGTTAGGTCAGCCTCACCAGGAGTGCAGGAGCGTGTCAAGGAAAGCAAGAGGTTGTGGAGCAGGGAGGGGATTGCTCCTTTGCAGCTCACCTCTCTCCAGGAAGATGGCCCTTTTGATCGACTAAGTATTTTCAGCTTGGTGTCAGGTTCTCTAGAATTTAGTAGCTTAAGATGCAGTTTCTTCTTCTGTGAGATTAAATTGAACAAAAATCAGTTACAGATTGGTATCTTATTCAAACTTGGTCCAAAAATATGATAAAAATTAGTTTTGTTTCATTAATACAGTATTTAGTTTTATTTTATTTTGCTGTTCATTATTACAGTATTTAGTTTTATTTTATTTTGCTGTTCATATATGTTCTAGCTATAGATACAGCTAGAACATTGTTTCTCTAGTTCCTATGACTTTATTTGCCGACTCCTAGTTCCTCTAAGAAAAAAACACCCAAATTTGAGGATTTTGGATCTCCGTTTGAAATCCAGACTCTGTGGTCATACAGCATAGGTACAGCATGCTTGGTGCAGAATTGTGAACTTGTAGTAACAGCAGAAACAAAACTGCTGGAATGGCCCATTTACTAGGATGTAATGTTCATCAGTGTTCGGTACCAAATGCCACCATTGCACAGGACGTCATACCACAGAGTGAAGCAGATGGGGCCAAAGCAGTACATTTGATTTCTCAACCTGACCCAGAGACTCTTTGAGGTAAACTAGTCATGGCTCATTCCCTGTTTGCCTTCACCAGTGCCAGGAGGTCAAGTTTCCCTGGAAGTCAGTGATGACTCAAACTCTCCTTCCCTTTCTGTAGTGTACAACATAGGAGCTGACACACTGTCCCACTCTCTCGATCTTGCCGAAGTTCTTTAAAAGTGGTCTCCAACTTTTAAGCTGCACACTGCATTTTTATTCTGATTTCTGAAGACTCCTTTCTCTTTAGCCTTCCTGCCCCCTGAGGCACATTTTAACTACAGCTTTCTCATATAGGACTCATGTTTCTCTCACATCTCACATACCTGAAGGTCAGGAGCTAGGCATTAGTACCTCCCTGTTTCTGATCATTCATTCTAGATGAATATTTCTACCACTTCTGATGATGAAGGAGAAGGCATTTGGGAGGCCTGAGAGCAGGCCTCAACCCACCACATCGTCTTACCAGGTTCTTGACTCCGCCACGGGAAAGAATTCAAAGGCAGAGTCACAGTAGAAAGGGAGAACAGGATAATGCAATGAATAAGAGATACAGATTTCACACACAGAGCCTCGCTACAGAGGCTGAGCAGGGCCCACTCTGAGTTTAACTCAAAAGAAATACACACAAAGTACAAAGCACACACTGGCTCACGAGAGAGAGCAGCAGTTTTTCAAAAGTGACTTTGATACAAAAGAAAGCACACACACCTCAGCCAGTGAAGTGCGGGTTGGTCCCAGGAAAGCGAGCAACAACCTCGCCTTCTGTTGGGATTCAGGTTTTATAGTCTCACTATCTAATACATATTCATGCTGTCTAAAGAATATAAACTCCAGTTTACTGAGCATGCTCAACTATCGTGCCCATATAACCCCTTTCTGCTGAGCATGCCCAGCCAATGGATTTGCATAAGTCAGCCCCCTGAGGTCTCCTATTGGTGCCAAAACAGGTCCACCCAGCAGCAGTAACTTTTCTCTAAGGGAGGGCCTAGAGGAGAAGCCTGATACCTCGGAGAGCGGCTTGAAATGCAGTGATGCATCCTGTAACCTGAGCCCAGGGAAACTGAGCACCTCCTATCTCACTTCCTGGAAACAAAAACAAAACCTACATCCTTGAGGGTTATATTGTAGTAGCTAACTTACCTTACTCCTTTCATTCTGATCTGGCCACTCTACTACATTGAATGAGGTCTTAATCCTCGGTGAAAACCATATCCATGTGGATAAACTGTCTCATGGTGTGGGTGGTTAGTTTCTTGACTTCATTTTCAACGAACTCCTTCTCTACCCTAATTTCCCACTCTGATGGCAATTCTCCTATACTAGTTTCTTGGGGCTGTGGTAACAAAGTACCATAAACTGGTTGGCTCAAAACAACAGTAATTAGTTGTCTCATAGTTCTAATGGCTAGAAGTTTGAAATCAAGGTGTTGGCAGGGCTATGCTCTCTGCAAGTCCTCTATGGGAGGATCCTTTCTTGCCTCTTCCACCTTCTGGTAGGCCCAGGCATTCCTTGTCTTAAAAACACATCACTCAAACCTCTGCCTCCTTTTTTCAAAAATTTTTTTAAATTAATTTTTTATTGAAACTTATTGATTGTACATATTATGTGGTGCAGAGTTATATTTCAATACATGTACATAATGTGTGATGACCTAACATTCATCACTGTATAACCTAATCATTACTTTGTGATGTGCATATTTGATCTCCTTTCATCCAGTCACTTGATAACATGCAGTAAATCATTTCTAATTAAAGATTCCTGGGTTGATTTCTGCCTGCAGAATTTATTTTTTGGATCTAGCTATAATTTTTGTTTATAACCAGCCTGTCACTAACCCTCCATCCCCCTCCCCTTTCCCACCTCTAGTAAGCACATTTCTTCTCTCTCATTTTAACAGTTCAACTTATTATTATTAATTTGTTTGTTTTTTGTTGTTTGTTTTAGCTCCCACATGTGAGTGAGAACATGTAGTAATTTTCTTCTGTGCTTGGCTTATTTCCCTGGACATAATTTTCTCCAAGTTCATCCATGCTGCTGTGAATAGCAGAATTTCATTCTTTTTTATGACTGAGTAGTATTCTACGGTGTATGTGTACTACATTGTCTTTATCCAACACTACCTGGCTTCAAAATATACTACAAAGCAATAGTAATCAAAACAACATGTTACTGGCATAAAAACAGACACATTAACCAATGGAACAGAATATAGAACCCAGAAATAAATACATATATTTACAGCCAACTGATCTTTGACAAAGGTGCCAGAAACACACACTAGGCAAAGGACAGCCTCTTCAATAAATGGTGCTGGGGCAACTGGATATCCATGTGTAGAAGAAAGAAATTAGACCCCTATCTCTTACTGTATACAAAAAAAACTCTAAATGGATTAAAGACTTAAAAGTAAGACCTTAAACTATAAAACTGCTTGAAGAAAACACAGGGGAAATGCTTCAGGATATAGGGCTGAGTAAAGACTTTATGAGTAAGAACTCAAAAGCATAGGCAACAAAAGAAAAAATAAAGAAATGGGATTATATCAAATTGAAAAGCTTCTGCACAGCAAATGAAGCAATCACAAAATCTACAGAATGAGAGACAATATTAGCAAACGATGCTTCTGATAAGGGATTAATATTCATAATATAGGAGGAACTCAAGCAACTTAGTAGTAAAAAAAACCCCAAAACAAATAATATGATTAAAGAATGAGCAAAGGAGCTCAGTAGACATTTCACAAAAGAAGACATACAAATGGCCAACAGGTACATGATAAAAGAACTCAACATCACTAATCATCAGGGAAATGCAAACCAAAACCATATTGAGATATCATCTCATGCCAGTTACACTGGCCATTATCAAAAAGACAGGAAATAACAAACGCTGGCAAGGCTATGAAGAAAGAGGAACCCTTATACATGGTTGGTGGGACTGTAAATTGGTGCAGCCATTATGGAAAACAGCATGGAGTTTCCTCAAACAACAACTGATAAAAAACTGCGATACAATCCAGCAGTTCCACTGCTAGGTATATACCCAAAGGAATGGAAATCATCATGTCAAAGGGATACCTGCACTCCCACGTTTATCACACCTCTATTTACAATAGCCAGGAGCTGAAATCAAACTAGATGTCCATCAAAAGGTGATTGGATAACCAAAATCTTCCTCCTTCTTGACTTGGTGTTCTTCCTGTCTGTCAGTGTCCAAATTTCCCTCTCTAATAAGGGCACAAGGCATATTGCATTAGGGTCCATCCTAATGACTTCATTTTAACTTAATTACATCTGTCAAGACCCTATTTCCAAATAAGGTCATAGTCACAGGTACCAGAGGTTAGATCTTTGATGTATTTTCTGATGGGACACAATTCAACCTATACCAATTACAAACATTGTCTCTCCAGAAATTACCATAGCTCTGTAATCAGATTTCAAATATTCCAAGTACCACCTTTCATCTTTTTATCTCACTTGATCCAATGAACCCACTCCTGCCTTTCTTTCACCTTATCCAGCTTACCAGTTTATTGACCCCAGCACAAACTGGGTATTTATTAGCCCTTGCCTGGGTATGTGTACTTCTTTTCAATCTCAGACTCTATTGTCAGTATTGCAGTAAATAAAACATTTACATTTGTTTGCATCTCACTCTACCAACCCAACTGGAGACACTGCGACTACTTTTGAACTTCATCTGGTGTCATCTTCCATACTACCAAGTGAAGAATGCTCCTGGAGAAAATCACACAGAAAAGCTAACAAATATCACTGTAAATGTGCATAGTAACATAACCCTATCTCACTAATAAGTATGCTTTTCTAGTATCTTAAGGACTATTTCCTACCCACTTCCATCTCAAATCTCTTCTATCCCCTTCTTTAGCCTCATTTTCAGTTCATAACTTCACGTATTTCTCTGAGAAACAGAAATAACCAAAGACAGAAACTTGTTCAGAAAGTCTGCAATTCTATCTCCCTTTGCCTGCCATTTTTATCAAAAATATTTCTTCCAGTTGTCTCTGGATTATTTTTCTCCTTGTCAGCTCATTGGTTAGCACCTCTTTCTCACAAATCTGTTTAACTTGTTACTAGGTATATTAGTTTGCTTGGGCTTTGTGGAGCTAGGGCTAGGGCTCACAGACCCCTTGAGCCCATTGTCCAGACTGGGTCACAAACCCTTCACATGCAGGTCTACGAGCTAGGTAACAGGAAAAAGGTCCTTGGAGCTGTGGGTGAAGAAACAATAGGCTTTATTTTTAGACATGAGCTCTGTCAGCCAGCAGGTCAGAGCACTGCCTCACACACTGAAGAGCACACAAAAATAGCAACAAACAAAAGGATACATGGGTGTGCATGTGCACTAACTCTACTCTCACACAACTTGTTTACAAAGAATGTGCTGCACCACACCCAGCCAGCCCTGAGGCGAGGGACCTAACTAAATTACTCCATTTTCCTTACAGGCTTCCATAACAAAATACCAAGACTGGGTGGCTGAAACAAGAGATATTTATTTTCTCACAGTTTTGAAGACTGGAAGTCCAAGATCACGGTGCCAGCAGAGTTGGTTTCTGGTGAGGCTTCTTCCACAGCTTGCAGATGGCCACCTTCTAGCTGTATCCTCACATGGCTTTTTCTCTGTACATGTGCTCAGAGAGAGAGAGAGAAAGTACAAGTGTCTCCTCTTCTTCTTATAAAGGGCACAAGTCCTATTGGATTAGGGGTTCACCCTTATGACCTTATTTAAACCTTAATTTCCTCCTTAAAGGCCTTATCCCCAAATACATTGAAATTAGGACTTCAGCATATGAATTTGGGAAAGGGGGCCCAAATTAGTCAATAACACTGGGTCATTATCTTGTTATACACATATGCTCAATTTTCTTTGTCTTTTTTAAAAAATACTCCAATGATTATGCATATGTCTCAGTTATTGCTGGCTCCTTTTCCACATAAAATTTAAATATTGGTTATTCTTAGTGGTTATTCTCAGTTGCTTTTTTAAAAAAAATTTTTGCAACCTCTCACTAGATGATCTCTGTAAAAATAAATACACATTAAAAGTAAGAGATTTAATTCTCCCTGTTGAAAATAAGAGAAGAGACTTCTCACCTCCTTTTTTTTTCTTTTACAGCATTTACCTTAGAAAACTTGTGAGTTTTTTCTCAATTTCTTTACAATGTATTTATATCTTTTTAAAAGCTAAATAATCCACTTGTCAGTTTTAAGACCCAGGAATGTCTTTATCAAAGACTTGGGAAACATCTATGTGGAATGTAAGTATCCAAGGAAGAGAGTTGCTCTATCTTCCAGGTTTTGTGGAAGGGCCGGGGCCTAACTTTATTTAGCTGGAGCCTGGCTCCAAGCTGCAAAGCTACTTTCTATAACAAAAACATGGGAAGTTTATTTTTCCTTTGTATAAAGCCAAGTAACTAACACAGATAGTCACCCCAATTGCCAGGTAATTTTAGGATGAGCTATGTGTGACATATGGTGCTGTCAAGTCCTCTTACTTGAAGATTAGTCATTATTTATCTTAAGAACATGAATGTGATGGGTTCTATCTGCTTGGCTATATAAAAGTGTGAGATGCCTTTCTGTCTTTGCCCTCTCTTAGTAAATAGTCTGTGAAATACATTACATTCTGGTTTAATGCTTATTCAATAATAAAAATGTTTTCTTTTTCTTCTACCTTTGTTGACAGGTTTTCTAGGGTGAAAGATTTGAGTTTTAATTATATGAGAGGTCATTAAAAAGTTCATGGAAAATGCATCTAATGAAAACTATGAATTACTTTTAAAGTTTTTTTGCGCCAAAATAAACTCATAATAACTTGTTATTTCATGTAGGAACAGGATCTACTTTGAGGCGCTAAGAAGATAACACGTCAGTTTGAAAAGTACCCCTACACAGCAACGTGAATTCTGCTAAAATTGAAGCTCAAACAAACATCAATCTGATGGTGAAGCTTGGTTGGAAGAATGGTGAAATCACTGAAGCTTTGTGAAAAATTTACAGGGACAATGTTTCAAAGAAATCAGCAGTTTATAAATAGATAACTCATTTTAAGAAGGGATGAGATGATGTTGAAGCATTGGCAAACCACTCAGATCAATTTGTAAGGAAAAAATGAATCTTCTGCAAGCTCTAATTATAGAGGACTGACAATTTAACAGCAGAAACAATAACCAACACTGCACACATCTCAATTGGTTCATCTTACACAATTCTGACTAAAAAATTAAAGTTAAGCAAAGGTTCCACACAATGAGTGCTAAAACTGTTGTGCCCAGACCAGCTGCAGACAAGAACAGAGTTTTCCATGGAAATTTTAAACAAGTGGAATCAAGATCCTGAAGCATTTTTTTGAGAAATTGTCATGGAGATGAAACATGGCTTTACCAGTATGATATTGAAGACAAAGCAAAACCAAAGCCATGGCTACCAAGAGGTAGAAGTGGTCCAGTCAAAGCAGAAGCAGAGCAGTCAAAAACAAAGGTCACGGCAACAGTTTTGGTGGGATGCTTAAGACATTTTGCTTGTTACGAGAGTTTTGAGAAAGTTAGCCAAAGATTTAGCAGAAAATTGCCTGGGAGATCTTCACCAGTGAGTCCTCCACCAAGACAATGCTCCTGCTCTTTCTTCTCATCAAACGAGGGTAATTTTGCAAGAGTTTTCATGGTAAATCATTAGGCATCCATCTTACCATCCTGATTTTGCTCTTTCTGACTTCTTTTTGATTTCTAATCTTAAACAATCTTTAAAGAGCACCTATTTTTCTTCAGTTAATAATGCAAATAGGACAGCATTGACACGGTTAAATTCCCAGGACCCTCAATTCTTTAGGGATGGATTAAATGGCTGGTATCATCTCTTACAAAAGTTTCTTGAACTTGCTGGAAAAGTTTATATTTTTAATTTTTTGTTTTAATTCTAATTTTTCACAAACATGTTGAAGTCCCCTCATATTTCTCCACCCTCTCATTCATGTTCTTACTTTAAACTGACTCCTAAGTTTTATCTCTGGCCAAGACCTCTTCTCTGAGTCACAGATTCTTGAGATTTCCACTTGGATATCTCACAGTCACTTCAATTTTAAAAAACTCAAAATAATGGTTCTCAATGTTTCCTTCTATACCTTGTCCTCACTAAGTTTCTGCAATTTCAGCATAACGAGCAACTGTCTAATGTCTCCTGCTAAAAATCTGTTGTCTTACCTTTTTCCTTATTACACAGCAGCTTTTTTTTCCAGGATGTTAGCAAAACATCTTGATTGTGTTTCTAATCAAGACCAATGTAGACCCCGATTCTGTCATCTTTTCTAATCTTACAAATCTAACATACTAGATTTTTGATAGGAGTATTGTAGTATTGTTCAGCTTATCTTGTCCATATTTGCCACTGCCTAAATGATTCTACACAGTGTAACGAGACTGATTTTCTTAAAAAGTAAGAAGATTCATTTTGTTTCTCCTATTAGCACTACAGTCTATTTGCAAAATGTATTTGAACACAGCACAGTTTTGTAATTTATATTATTTTTCCTGGGCTTCTGTTAACATCTCAATTCACTCATTAATTCATAACAAAAATATTTATTAAGAAAGCTCTGTGTGCCAAGAAGAATACTTGTGTTATTTGGAATGCAAATTGATAGATACAACACTAAGACATAAAATTAATTTATTTTCTTTGTGAAGCTATTTGATAAAATTAAAATTGATTTACCACCTACATGTTCAAATGTAATCCTATAATGAAAGACAGTGCATCCCATATAATACCTGCTTGTTTATTAACCATTAATCACAGCTATGGCAGGTGTGGCCAAAAAAGATGCCCTGTACTTGGCCACTTACTGTATAATTAAATGTTCTTCACTCACAGTGCTCTCTAAACATCACAAAGGTTCTTTTTCCTCTAATGAAAACAATTGTTTCTTCATAGTAATTAGTTTATTGTTAAACATTCTCTGATAGTCCATGAAAATGCATGTTATAATAAACTAGGAATTCAATCAGAAGCGTGAAAAAGCCCACTAGCAGAACTCTAACAATTTATAGACCCCTTGAATGCCAAGGTGAAAGAGATTATAAAACCATTGTCATGTTACTGACAGAGTGAAAGCTTTTTAATATGTTAAATGAAAACTTGAAATATTACAAGTAAGATATGAATTCATAAATAACATTGTTTTTGAAAATATTTTATGAGTTTATTTAATCAATAAATATTTATGTAGCACCTATTAAGTTCCAGTGCTGCTCCAGGCAGCTCCAAAACTTGTGGTACATCAGTGAGTAAAATGTGCCTTGTGAATCTTACACATCTTACATACCTGGCCATGGGGTGTGGGGGTGGTTAGAAATAAAAATAAGTATAATAACAAGTAAATCATAATGTTACATTTTGGAAACATGAATAACAGAGAACTGTAAGGTGGATAGAAGGTACATGAGGTGTGGTTCCAGATAGCGGCAGAGAGCAGGATTAAGTAAGGTGGTCAGGGTAAGTTTTGTTGCAAGAAGATTTTAGGAAAGAATTGAATGAATTAAGAATTTTAGCCAATGGGATATCTGGGGAAGAGTGTTTTAGCTGAGAAATATCTGCAGAGGGACCAGGTAGAATAAAAGCTGTAAGGTGGGGGCCTAATCAGTAAATTCAAAGCATTGCATAGAGGCCAATGTGCCTGAAGTGGAGTGAGCAGGGGAGAGAGTAGCAGGAGAGAAGAGGGAGTGAGAATGGAAGCAGGGGCCAGACCGCTGATGGCCTTATCTGTCATCAGGCCATCATAAAGAAGGCATCTGATTCTGAGTAAAATGGGGACCCATTGTGGGGTATTGAACAGAGAAGTACATGCTCTGCCTTCTATCAAAATGATTACTCAGCTGCGATGTTGACTGCAGGGGTAAAGGTTATATGTTAGAGGTTGTCGCTGTAATATAAATGATCTGTGAAAATGGGGATAGGCAAGGTATTAGTACGGATTTGGTGAGTTGGTTTCTGGATATCTTAGGAAAATCAAGGCACCTGATTTGCTATTAGACTTGATGTAGGTTGTTAGAGAAACAGAATGGCCCCAAGGATTTGGCTTATGTAATTGGAAGATTTGAGTTGCCATCTACTGAGAGGGGAAGCTGCAGATGGAGTAGTTTTTGTTTCTTTGATTTTATTTTCAGTGGGAAGGATATCAGAATTTCAGTTTAATATTTCTGACAGTTGTAAAAGCACCTCTTTGATATTTACTCAAATGAAGAAGTCAAGTAGGCAAATAGAAAATCATGTCCGTAGTTTGGGAGAAAGGTCTGGGCAAGAAATGCAAATTTGGGCACTGTCAGCTCATAGGGGGTAATTTAAAATGATAAAACCAGATGAAAATATTAATTAAATGAGTATAGATAGAGAAGAAAACTAAGGATGGAGTGTTAGGGTACTCCAATATATAGAGTTTGGGTCAAAAGAGGAGCAAGAACAAAGAAGATTGTAAAGAAATGTGGTAGGAGAAAAAACAAGAAAGTGTGTTATTCTAAATACCTGTTGATATATTCGGTGACAACAGATTTTTGGGTGGTGACTGATACAAAGTGCTGAACTAAGTGCATATCAGACTGATAGGAATGCGATGGGGAGGCGGGGCTTGTGATCTGTGGAGTCGCCCAAGGCCCCATACTCAAGCACTCACATGGGCCCTGTGCTTGTTTGAATGGTCTACTGTCACTATCTAGACATACTTAATAATTTTTAACAAGCCCTCCCACCATTTTTATTATATACTTGGCCCCACAAATTATGTAGCTATTCCTGCAATTGGAGTGTTTGATTATAGAAAATTTGACGTAAATACTTTGTTCTATTTTTAGGTAATGTTTTAGATATCTGATGTGTAATATAGAAACAATTAACTTATTTACAAATGATTTTTTAAAAATCATGGCTCTTTCTTTGTGGTTAAATTTCACTTTCCCTGCCATCTCCTACACTTAGAATTTCATAATCCTTTCCACAGAAAAAGCAAACTTCTGGTTGTTAGAAAACCTTAAATTGTATGCTTAGTCTATCAACTGCTTTCTGCATGGTAGATGTGTCTAATTTGATAACTACATGTTTTAGAAATAGATTTATTTGGATTAAAATCTTGCTTCTTTTTTTATAATATTAGTTACCGTGAAAAATTACATAACTTTTTTGAGTTTTATTGACTTTATTTAAACACTAGAATTTATATTGTCTATCTTCAAAGAATATAAATAACAAATTTAAACTCCTGACACACACTAAGTACCCATTAAGTGGGAGCTATTATTATGATTTCTCAGAGAAAATTATTTCCTGTCTTCATTTTCTCTCTTTAGAAACCAAAAATATCTATATGCATACACTAAATTTGGAGATTAAGAAAAAAGATAATGCATACTTTTGTTTATCTGTATAGCAAAATAATTTATTTTATTCTTTTTGAATAGGTAATACATATGCACTGTATAAAATAAAATGGTCCAGTTTTACTATAAATGGTTCTATCCTCCCGCCTTCCAGTTTCCTCTCACAAAATTTAACAGCTGTTTTGAATGAATAGAGTTTCCCTGTCAACTTGGCTGGTAGTTATTGTCCCCAGCAGCCACCAGAGTCTAAGACAAAGTAGCACCAGCAGGGAATCCACCTTCTTGGGTCCCTTTGGAGCAGCCTCCCTTTCAGGGGTTGGCTTGCTAGCAAGTCTTTAATAAAACAACCACAATTAGGAGGTTTAAGAGATTCTAATACTTACAGACACTGGGGGGTAAGCTGCAAGCCCAAAGACCACACATGAGGTCAGAAAGGGTGGCAGGGTGAGAGAAGAGAGTGTGGCAACTAGCAGAGTATATACTGGAGAATAGGGTGTGAGTCACTTTAAGTTCATGGGCAAATGCCTAAATTGTCCCTTAAAGGGAAGTGGTAGGAAAGTGAGGAGCCCAGCCCACTAGGTTGGAGAGATATCTCTAAGTTTTTGTCTCTGGACATTGGCTTGAGCCATTTGGGAGAGATATGGAACTGGAAACCATGTCAAGGGTGACTGAGCCCTGCCCCTGGGAAGAGAAAGCTAAACCTTCATTCAAAATGGATGTCAAGACAACATAACATTATTAGCATTCACCACAACCACTTAACATATTTCTGTATACACATAAAGATTTTTTTTTACCCTTTGAAAATGGTAGCGTACACCTTCATTCACCTTGATTTTTTAAAAATCTTGGCTAAGATAGTATATCTGGATTAGTCTGTTTCTGTTGCTTATAACAAAATACATGGAACTGGGTACTTTGTAAGAAAATGAAATTTATTGATTACAGTTTAGAGGCTTGGAAGACAAAGTCCAGGGAACATCCTGGTGAGGGTCTTGGTGGTGACATCAGTGACACAGGGCATCACACTGCAAAATGGTGGAGCAGAGAGAGCCGAGACTAATCTCCTCATTCACTCTCTTTTTTAAAGCCCTCAGAACCATGCCCGTGACCACCATTTTTAATCTGTTCACTACAGCATGGTTCTACAATCTAATTGGAGGAGTTTGGAAAATTCAGAGGACGACAAAGAGACAAGGGAAAGTTTGGACTATCTTAGACACTGGTTACGTGGTGGTGAGCAGAAGGCTGATAGAGATACAGACTGTAGAGACCATTCTAAGGAGGTCTCAGACAGAAATAAGAAGGAGTTTATTGGAAACTGAGACAATGGTCACCCTTGCTATGAACTGGCAAAGAATTTTGCTGCATTCCATCCATGTTTTAGGACTTTGTGGAAGTTAGAACTTAGGGGTTGTGAACCAGAACATTTGGTGGATGAAATTTTTAAGCAGTAAAGCATTAAGGAAGCTGCATGGCTACTTGTAATGGCTTATGCTTAGTTATGACAACAAAGTCAAGTCATAAAGCCAGAATTTAAAAAGGAAGCAGAGTGTAAAGATTTGGAAAATTTGCAGCCTGTCCATGTGGTTGAGAAGCAGAGAGCATGCAATGGTGCAGCCCGGTGACCATTAGCTAAGAAGATTAATACAAAAGAAAAGAATTATCAAGAGAAGGGGAAAAAGGCCCAAAAGGCATTGCAGAAGCCTCTGAGGCCAACCCTTGCATTATAGGTCCAAAGACCTAGCGAGACAGAATGGTTTTAGGGAACAGGCCTGAGGCATCCCCTGTGGGTTTGCTGCTGAGGGCTACCTCAAGAAGCTGCTTCCAGCACCAGCACCCCAGCTGCTTTAGCTGTTTCAGCTGTGGATAAATTGACCCAGATTTGGCTGGACCTGAAGTTTTGGAAAATTCAAGCCAGAAGCCTTGGCAGCATCCATGTGGTGTTAGGTCTGCTGGCTCACAGAATGCCAGAGCTTTAGAGGCTTGGGAGCCTCCACCCTGATTTTTTTTTTTTTTTTGCGACCGGTAAGGGGATCATAACCCTTGGCTTGGTGTCGCCCGCACTGTGCTCAGCCAGTGAGTGCACCGGCCATCCGTATATAGGATCTGAACCCACAGCCTTGGCGCTCCCAGTGCCACACTCTCTCAAGTGAGCCATGGGGTCAGCCCCACGCTGATTTCAAAGGATGTTTGGAAAAGCCTGGGAACCCAGGAAAAGGTCTGTCTCAGGAGTAGAGTCACCACAGACAGCCTTCCCTAAAGCAATGCCGAGTGGAAATGTGGGATCAGAGTTGAAGCAGAGAAACCCATCAGCACCATGCCTAGTGGAGCTCTGAGAGCAGCACTGCCACGGAGACCCCACACCTGTGGAGCTACCAGAGTGGAACACCAGCCTGTGAGACATGAAGTATGGCCTAGGACCAGGAAAGCCATAAGAGCAGAGCTGCCCAAGGACTTGAGGACCCAACCCTCAAAGTAGCATGCAGAGGATGTCAAACATGGAGTCAAGGTACACGATTTGTCAGCTTTGAAATATAATACCTGCCCTACCAGGTTTCCAACTTGCTTAGGACCTGTTACCCCTTTCTTTTGGCCTTTTGGAATGGGAATAGGTATCCTACATTTGTCCTGCTATTTTATATTGGAAGTAGTTAGCTTGTATTGATTTCACAGATGGGACTTTGAACTTTGGACTTTTGAGTTGAAACAAGTTAAGACTTTGGGAATGGAATGAATATGTTTGTATGTGAAAAGACATGAATTTTGAGGGACCAGGGGTGGAATGTAGTGGATTGAATTATGTCCCCCCAAACTCACTGAAGCTTGAATTGTGTCCCCAAGTTTTATGTATTAGAAACTTGGCCCCCACTGTGACTGTTAAGAGGGTGGGAAATACTATCATGGTAATTGAAAGGTGGGGCCTTGAAGAGGTGATTGGATTGTAGGAGCGTGCTATAGTGAATGGATTAAAAATGGTGGTCATGGGCGTGGTTCTGAGGGCTTAAAAAGAGAGTGAATGAGGAGATTAGTCTCTGCTCTCTCTGCTCCACCATTTTGCAGTGTGATGCCCTGTGTCACTAAGGTCACCACTAAGACCCTCACCAGCTGTGTTCCCTGGACCTTGGACTTCCAAGTCCCTGAAACTGGAAACAATCCATTTTGTTTGCTTTATAAATCACCAGTTTCACTTATTTTGTTTTAAGTAACAGAATCAGACTAATGCAATATCTTTATCAATATATATACAGATCTTGGTTTTTTCTCAAAGAAGAGAATCTGTATTGAGGTGACCCTCCAAGAAGCAGAGGCCAAAAAGAAAAACTTTAGTGGCTAACCAAAAGGATTGTTCTATTCACATCCAGAGAAGAAAAAGTAAGAGATGTTCAACCATAAGTGAGTTCTCCAAAGAGCCCACAAGAAGACCCTGAGAAAGAGTTAGTAATAAATACCTGCCAGGTCCAGAGAGCATGAAGCCAGTTGCTCAAATAAAAAAAAATCTTTCTTCTTCTCTTCCCTTCTACCTGTTTTGGTCCCAGACAGGTCGCAGTTCATGCATAGTAAGATTATAAGTGAGCACAAGAACAAGGCAGCGACAACAACAACAAACCAGCCAACAAAATCCCCATCTTCAATGTGCTTAGTCGTCAAAGCTCTGGCAAGGGAGAATATCTATAACTTTGAAGAAATTTTAAAGTTTGGTTACTGCTGTGGGCTGAATTGTCTTCCCCTCAAGTTCACATGTTGGATTCTTAACCCCCACTACATCAGAATGCAACAGTATGTGGAGATAGGGTTTTGATAAGGTTATTTTTTATAGGTTATTTTTATAGGTTATTTTTAACCTTATAATTAAGGTTAAATAAGATCATTAATGTAGGCCCTAATCCAATAAGAATGTTATCCTCATAAATGGAGGGGAATAGGACATAGGCAGAGGAGAAATGACTATATGAAGACAAAGAGAGAAGATGGTCACCAACTAGACAAGGAGATTGGCCCAGAAGGAACAACCCAGCTGGCACCCCGATCTTAGACTTTTAGCCTCCAGAACGGTAAGAAAATAATTTTTTTTGTCATTTAAGCCACCCAGTCTGTGGTATGTTGTTATGGCAGTCCAGGAAAGCTAATATAGTTTTATAGTAGACAACATATACTGATTACGGACCCAAGAATATTTCATTACCTAAAATGACAAGAAAAATTAACTGAACTTGTTCCAATTTCATCCAAAGGCAAGAAAAAAAAAAAACTAGTTCTAGGAAATACATTTAAAAGGAGAGAAGAAGAAGGACAGAAAGAGGAAAGTATTTCATGCCTTTATGTCAAGATAGCTTCATGCCTCTTTGTAATATCAAAAAATGTTTTCATGTAGATTATGGCTGGTTTTTACATTTATTTTTATATAATTGTTATTTATAAATGGAGTCTCCCATTATACCAGTAACTAGTTAATTTTACATACAGGAAGGATATATATGTTAATTTTGAATCCAGCTGCCATACCAATTTATCTAAATGTTTACATAACTTTTTCAGTCAAATATTTTGGATTTTCTATGTAAGTAATAAAATTATCCAAAAAGAGTGATAATTTCATATCCTTCTCCATGTCTTTCATTTCTGTAATGCCTTGAAAACTTTAGATGGGAGTGATCATAGTAAAGAGCCAGTGTAAATAACTTTTTGGCTGAGGTAGATTTTGCAAAAACTGTCTTATGGAAAAATACATCTACTTAAAATATTTAAAAAATAAAAACTGGATGTTGAATTGTATAAAAACATCAGCTTCTATGGAGATCATCACATCATTTTCTTTTTTTTATTATATGGTGACTCATATTAGTAGATATTCTTATTTTGATATATTCTTTCATGTATGGGATATGCTCCATGGTATTTCTTAGTGCTGATTTTATTTGTTGATGTATTTAAGGATTTTTACGTTGCTAAGCATGAGTAAAACTGATCTGCAGCTTTTTAAAGATATATATTTGGCAGGTTTTGTTGTCAACTGGTGCTTGACTCAAAAAATGAATTTGGGGCTTTCACGTCTCTTCCCATCATAGTAAATGCTACTGGGCATGCCCTCCTGCCATTAAATGAAGCCAAACCAAAACTAAAAATCCTAGCAATATGAACAGACTGTGTAAAACAATTGCTTTCAGAAAATGAAAGGCAGTGCAGGAGTGTGATCCCCGAAAAGGGGGAAACAAATTATGTAAGCCATATGATCACCCCGGCTAACAGACCAGAGCCATTTTCCAGATCATAGAGCAGAGATTGTAAACACAGAGAGCACAGTGGTCTTGATTAATTGAAGAGACGAAGATTAGAATTTGGGGAAACTGAGGCAAGCTGATATTTGAGAGGCGATAGCTATCCAAATAAATAGCTCTCAAAATCAGCAAAGAATTTGAACACTAAGCTGCATTTGGGAAAGTGAGATGCCACTAGACCAGCAAAACATGACATTTTAAGAAAGAAGGGCTAAGGATTTCTTAGCTGAAGAATTCCTGGTACTCAAATAGGGTTATAGGAGTTTGTTTTCCAAACAGCCAGAGAAGCCTCATTGTGATATCATATGAATGGTTATACCCTAGTACTGCTTAGCTAGCCCTTGAGTGAAATCTAAATCCTCTGTAATACTTGTACACATAAAAATGAGCCTTTAGAAGATCTAAATGATTTACATGTAACTTAGCTTTCCAACCAAACTAAACCCATCTTCTTTCAGAGTAAAAAACAAAATATAGTTATCCATCCCTAGGTGTCCATGGGGAATTAATTTTGATGCCTTATATAATTGCTTGTACTGTTTTACTTTCAATGTAATTGCTCCCATTCCTATTTTACTTTTAAGTACAAACCAACATATTATTCTTAAAAGGCTGACTATTGCTTTTTTTAAAATGTGTATTATTTTTTAATTAAAACATGTGGAAACATGGAAAAAATACTATCAATGAACCTCCTTAAACCCATTGCCCAGATTCAACAAATTATCAATTTTCTACTCTCTTAGTTTTGTTTCTTTCTCCACTATTGTTTTGTCACAATGTTTTGAAGCAAACTTCACTTTATTTGTAAACACCCCTAATAATTGTCCCTGGCTAAACAGAGCTTCCTTGGCAAAGGGGTTAAGTTGCTTCCTTTGTAGTGATATAAGGGCACAGAACCCTAGCTGGAGACATCTCTCTAAAAGGCCATCTCAGCCAGTCAGGATATGAGCTGAGACTTCCGTTGCAATTGTATTGCCGTTCATTGCTTCTTCCACCAGTCTTCTACCATCCCCTTACAAAGGTTATTCCTGAAAGCACTGCCTAATAAACCATCTGTATAACCCCATCTCTGCCTCAGATTATCTGTCCTGGGAAAATGACCATGGTAGCACCCCACAGATGGAGAAGAAAGGTAATTGCATATAATATTTCCAAATAGTTGACCCCAATCAATATTATACTAAATAGCATTCAGCAGCTTATTTAAGAGGTAAACAACTTGAAATATATGTTAAATGTGCAGACTTAAAACATTTAGGACTTTAGCCACTGAAATAACCTGATGCAACTTACAAAATACTCAGAGGGGTTAAGTAATGGCTATAAAATAGACGTAGTGAGCTACTTAGAGGATGGAAACTATAGTTCAGTGCACCTACTAAATTTAGTGGTATGGTTTCCCCTTTAGGCTACAGAATACAAAAGAGTCAACAATTTAGTTATGTGAAGTGGACACTCCACCTTAGCAAGAGGAAAGAAATCGCTAACTCATTTTTCAAAGACCTTCTTTAGGACATTACCTGTCAAGGTCATGATCAAATTTCTGCCTTAGTCTTGAAAAATGTTATGTCTCAATGTCAGTACTTTCAAGTCTGTAATTTGTAAAGCTAAACCACATCCTTTTAAGGTACTTATTCTACAATACCTTTCTGTCTTAAATAGTATCATCTTTGGACTTGAAAGAACTGTATTTCTTTTTATTTTATATTTTGAAAAAAATTCTACAGTCTTTTTTACTTCAAGCTCATTGTTCTTCATTTGATGTTAATATTAAATAACATAAAAATGCTAAAGAGGAAACAAAAAAGGATGTAGAAATAATTGGGCACAAGGGGGATTATTCTGTAGTATTAATACAAAATTTATCAAATAATAGGTGGCTTAAAGGGGAATTTTAATTTAGAAGTACACAAAGAATTAGAATATTAATTGAATATAGATATAAAATCTTATTAATACCTTTCGGTGCCTTTTTCCTGGTTTTAATGAATGCATTTCATGGTATAAAAATAAGAAACATCACATCCTAGAGGGAATAAATTTTTAATAAACATTATGTAAGTCATGCATACTGCTAAAATTGAAATAGTATAAACTTAAATACACAGTTACAACATTTAAGTTATGCCGTAAAGCATAATTTGACTGTATGTTTTTTATGATAAATTAAACTGTATTAAATAGTAAATATACATCTGAAACTCAATGATAACTGATATTTATAATGCTTGGTCCAGCAAGAAAATAGATTTCGGATGATTAAAAAGAAACTTAGGTTTGGATTTAGGCTCTTCTATTTACCAATGACATTGCCTGCAATTCACATATCTTTCTGAGAGAGAATTTCTGAAGGAAATATAATACTAATACAGTACCTGACACTATAAACTATAAAAATTATACAGTATGGTACAATAGGGGATTCAAGAACCTAAAATTCTCTCAGAGTAGTAAAATATCTATTGAATTTTATTTTGCAGCATTTAATAAGTTTTTTAACATCTCAGCCCATGCATGTGATTCATTTTATAATAAATCTCTTTTAAGAGAGAATTATGCTATACAGAAGTCCCTATTCCTCATACGTATATGACCAAAGAGTGGTTGCTGTAGTTACTTTAAAGATGACAGCTGTAGTTCTACGACAGGGCCAGTCGTAAAAATGGATGAAACCCAGGATGGTCTATATCTGTAAGGGATGCTAGACAGAATTTTATAACCTAGACTCTTTCTTGTCATTAGCCTTGAAAAGCAATTTCTGAGATTCATTCTTTTGGATCCTTCATGACATATACCTTCTACTAGAGAGGTATCATGAAAGTTATTGCCGTGAAATGTTGTCATACCAAAAGAGTTGAAGACTAGTTAAGTGCAGAGGACCCAGGAAAAGACTGGAGAAAATGCTAGACAGGGATGAATAGCCAGAGAAGACTGAGAAGTCAAGAAGCAACAAAGAAAAATGTGACCCAGTTCATAATTTGCTGCTGGTAAGTTCTGTATGTTTGCAATGAAAGATAGGTTTTTTCATTTGGAAAAAAAAGCATGATGTCTCATTTCAAACCATTATTAATAGTGGGATTATGGGCAATTCTCACTTTTTTCTTTGTGGCTTGCTGAAATTTTAATTTTTTGAAAAAATAATTAGCTGGTATTACTTTTAAAACAAGACACAACTAATACCAGCAAAAATCTGAAATAATTTATTACTGTTAATGTAGAGAAGATGGAACTTTTTAGGGAAAGATTATGGAAGGATTACTGAGGATCAGGGTTTGTAATCTAGGGACATATGAGATGATCTCTGAGCTCAGAATGTGATTTTTGCCCCTGTGCCAGGGGAAATACCCAGAGCTCAGGGATCATTTACCAATTTGATGAATCTGTTAGTCAATTTGGGGAAAATTAATATATTGGTAATATTGAGTCTTGCCAGTAGATCTTTAATTTTCCCTCAAAAAATTTTTGTAGTTTACAAACCACAAAATAGGGTACAGATCTTGCACGTCTTTTGTTAAATGGATTCTGGACTATTTCGCATTTTTTCATGCTGTCATTATCTCTATTAGAATTCCAAACTGTTTACTGCTCATATACAGAAATAAAATGGATTTTTGAAATAGTGAAAATGTATCATGAAGGCTTGCTAAACTTTTTTTTTTTTTTTTTTTTTTGTTCTAGTAGCTTTCGAATAGATTCCTTAGGATTTTCTGCATAGATGATTATATTGTCTTTGAATAAAGACAGTTTTACTTCTCTCTTTCCAAACTGCATGTTTTCCACATTTTTATTCCTTCATTGCATTGACTAGGACTTCCAGCATAATGTTGGCTACGAGACGTGAGGTTGCATGGCTTGCTTTATTCCCAGTCTTAGGGGAGAAGTACCCAGCATTTCACCATTAAGTGTGGTTGGTGGTTGGTGTGGGTTTTTCACAGATGTTTTGTATCATGTTGAAGAAAATCTGTCAATTCCTACTGTGCTGAGAGGTTTTTTTGAGGGGGGTTAGTTTTTTTTTTTTTTTTTTTTTTTTTTTTTTTTTTTTTTTTTTTTTTTTTTTTTTTTTTTTTTTTTTTTTTTTTTTTTTTTTTTTTTTTTTTTTTTTTTTTTTTTTTTTTTTTTTTATCATGAATAGATGTTGAATTTTGTCAAATGATTTTTATAAATAAACGTCTTTTGAGACGACCACATGGTTTTTCTCTTTTACTTTGTTAATATGGTGGTCAGTTTTCAAACACTAAATCAACCTTGTATTCCTGGGATAAAATTCAATACGGCATAATGTATTATCCTTTTTGTATATTATGAATTCAATTTGCTAAATTTTTATCAAGGGTATTTACGTTCCTGTTCATGAGGTATAGTGCTTTGTGTATTATTTTTCTTGTGTAATATACTCTTTTGGTTTTGTTATGAGGGTACTGCTGGCCTCATGAATTAAATAAGGAAGTGTTTTCTCCTGTTCTAATTTCTGAAGGAGTTAGTGTGGAATTGTTATGACTTCCTCCTCAACTGTTTGGTAAAAATCTGGAGTCTTTGCTCTCAATTTTTCCTTCTTTAAGATAAAGTCATATTCAGAATACTCTTTTAGTGAGCTTTGTGAAATTGTTGGTTCTTTATCAAAAGAATTATCCTGAAGATTTGATCCATAAATTGAGTAGAATTGTGCTAAGGTGGTTGAATTATTAACCCTAGAGTGGGCAGAGGGTCACATTGTGGCTGGGGAGCACAGTAGAACCCTGAGAGTGACCCCATATTTGTGAACAGTGCATACTTTCTCATATGATTTCAGATCAGAGTCACCAGTCAGTGTTTATTTTCTATTATTTCCTCCCTGAACTGTGGCTAATTGTTTTGTTATCTAGCCCTGCACCTCTCAAGAATATAGTACAATCCTTAGTACATTTTTAATAATCATGCGTTGATTAGAGTTTGTTTGTCTTCCATTATAATATATGAGAGATTTAATTAATTGTCAGTATACTAAACAAAGACAAAACTCTAGCAAAGAAGTCAAAAGAAACTTTGATTTAACCCTGGGTAGAAATGTCAAAATATGTTTCTACTCTCACTATTGCTATTTTTGATCTATTAATATTTTTTTCTCCAATTTTTAAAAAGGTTTAAAAGTCAGTATTAGGTTCTTAGCAAAATTAACCAGAAGATACAGATATTTTCCATATACTTCCTGTCTCCATATGCGTAGCCTCCCCACCATCAACATCTTGCACCAGAATGGTATGTTTGTTACAACCAGTGAACCTACACTGAGACATTATTAATACCCAGAGTTCATAGTTTACATTAGGGTTCACTCTTAGTGTTTTACGTTTTATGGATTTGACAAATGTATAACGACATACATTCACCATTATAGCATCCCAGAATACTGTCACTGCCCTAAAAATCCTCTGTGCTTGTATTAATCCGTTTCTGCTGTTTATAACAAAATACCTGGTACTGGGTAATTCATAAGAAAACAAAATTTATTGCTTACAGTTTTAGAGGCTGGGAAGTCCACAGTACAGGGCACACATCTGGTAGGTGACTCTACAGCAATGCAGGGTGTCACACGGCAAGAATGGTGGAGCAGAGAGCAAACAGAGGCCTTTTAAAGCCCTCAGAACCATGCCCACGACCACCATTATTAATCTGTTCACTAGCGCATGGTCTTCACAATCTAATCACCTTTTCAAGGTCCCACCTTTCAATTAACATAATAGGATTTCCCACCCACAACAGTCACAGTGGGGATCAAATTTCTAATACATAAAACTTGGGGGCACAAGTTAATCTATAAACATCCACATGCATGCCTTTGTGTGGACATGTTTTCAACTCATTTGTATAAATATCTAGGGACAGGAATGCTGGATTCTATGGGAAGAGTAAATTTAGTTTTATGAGAAACTGCTAAACAATCTTCCAAAGTGACTGTACCATTTTGCATTCCAACCAACAATAAATGAGAGTTCCTGTTGCTCCACATCTTCACCAGTGTTTGAGGTTGTTACTGTTTTGGATTTTTGTCACTCTGCTATATGTATAGTGGTATTTCATGGTGGTTTTAATTTTCAATTTTCCTAATGAGATATTATGTTAAGAATCTTTTCATATGCTTGCTTGTCATCTATATATCTTCTTTGGTGAGGTGTTGGCTCAGATGTTTTGCCTATTTTTAAACTGGGTTGCTCAAATTCTTATCATTGAATTTTAAGAGTTCTTTGTATATTTTGGATGCGGCCTTTACCAGATATGTCTTTTGCAAGTATTTTCTACCAGTCTGAGGCTTGTCTTTTTATTCTCTTGACAATGTCTTTCACAGAGCAGAAAATTTTAATTTTTATGAAGTTCAGCTTATCAATTCTTTCTTTCATGGATTGTACCTTTGGCATTATATCTAAGAAGTCATCACTATAACTAGGGTGTCCCTAGTTTTTCATCTATGTTATCTTCTGGGAGTTTTATAGTTTTGCATTTTACATTTAAGTCTATTGCCCATTTTCAGTTAATTTTTATGAAGGGTGTAAGATCTGTGTCTAAATTGATCTATTTATTTATTAATTTTTATTTTTATTTATTTATTTCTTTTTGTCTTTTGTCTTTTTCCGTGTCCGGCAACGGATCGCAACCCTCAGTGTTGCCCCCGTACCGGACCGGGGACCGGCGACCGGCAACGGGATCGCAACCCTCGGTGTTGCTCCCACGCCTCGCTCAGCCAGTGAGCGGGAACTGGTCTGCATGTGGGATCCGAACCCTCGGGCGGGAGCGCCGCCGCGCTTCCCAAGCGGCGCATTTATCCAGTGCGCCACCGGGCCGGCCCCTATTTATTTATTTTTTTGCATGTAGATGTTCAGTCATTGCTGTACCATTTGTTGGAAAGACTATCTTTTCTCCATCAGATTGCCTTTGCTCCTTTGTCGAAGATCAGTTGACTCTATTTGTGTGGGTCTGTTTCTGGCCTGTCTGTTCTGTTTGATTGATCTATTTGTGTATAGATCAATACCACATTGCTGTTTTTTTTTTTTTTTTTTTTTTTTTTTTTGTCTTTTTCGTGACCAAGGGAATTGCAACCCTTGGTTTTGTGTTGCCCACACCACACTCAGCCATTGAGCGCACTGGCCATTCCTATATAGGATCCGAACCTGTGGCGGGAGCGTTGCTGTGCTCCCAGCACCGCACTCTCCCCAGTGCGCCACGGGGTCGGCCGCCACACTGTCTTAATTACTCTAACTTTACAGTAAGTTTGATGTCAGATAGTGTTGGTCCTTTGACTTTTTCCTCCTATTTCAATACTGTGTTGGCTATTCTGGGTCTTTTGCCTCTCTATGTAAATTTAAAGTCAGTTTGTTGACATCCACAAAATAACTAGCTGGGATTTTGATTGGGATTACATTAAATCTATAGATCAGGTTAGGAAGAACTGACATCTTGACAATATTGATTCTTCCTACCCATGAACTCAGACTATCTTACCATTAATTTATTTCTTCTTTGATTTATTTTATCAGTGTTTTGTAGTTTTCCTCATACAGATATTATACCGATTTTTTTAGATTTATACCTAAGTATTTCATGTTTTGGGGTGCTAATATAATGAATAATGTGTTTTTACTTTCAAATTCCACCTGTTCTTTATTGGTGTATACAAAAATTATTTACTTTTGCATATTAACCTTGTATCCTGTAATCTTGCTATGAACACTTATTAGGTCCAGAAATATTTTTGCCCATTTTTTGGATTTTCTGCATAGATAATTAGGTCATCTGTGAAAAAGTTTTCTTTCTTCCTTTCCAATCAATATATTTTTTGTTTCCTTTAGTTGTATTTATGCATTAGCTAGGATTTCCAGTACTATGCCGAATAAGAGTGCTGAGAGGGGACATTGTTGCTTCATTCCTAATCTCAGTGAAAAAGCCTCTAGTTTCTTACCATTAAGTATGATGGTAGCCATGGGGGGGGCGGTGGCAGATGTTCTTTATGAAGTTAAAGCTGTTCCTCTCTATTCCTATTTTGCTGAGAGTTTTTTCTTTTCAAATTATGAATGGGTATTGGATTTTGTCACATGCTTTTTCACATCTATTGATATGAGCATGTGATTTTTCTTTTTTGGTCTGTTGATTTGATAGATTACATTAACTAATTTACAAATGTCAACCAGCTTTGCATACCTGGAATGAATCCCACTTGGTCATGGTGTATATTTCTTTGTATACATTATTGGGTTTGATTTGCTTATATTTTGTTGAGGATTTTTGTTTTATGTTCATTAGAAGTATTAGACTGTAGCTTCTTTTCTTTTAATATCTTTGTACGATTTTGGTATTAGGTTAATGCCAGCCTTATAGAATTTTAGGAAGTGTTCCTTCTGCTCCTATCTTCAGGCTGAGATTGTAGAGAATTGGTTTAATTTCTTTCCCAATTTTTTTGGTAGGATTCGTCAGTGAACCCATCTGGGCTTGGTGCTATCTGTTTAAAAAGTTTATAAATTATTGATTCAATTGATTTAATGGACATAGACTTATGTTAACTGTCTATTTCTTCTTGGGTAAGTTTTGTCATATTGTGCTTTCAAGGTATCGATCCGTTTTAACTAGGTTATCAAATTTGTGGGTATAAAGTGGTTCATAATATTCCTTTATTATCCTTTTAATGCCCATGGGATCTGGAGTAACATTAATATTTCACTACTGATATTACTAATTTTTGTCTTCTCTCTTTTTTTTAGTTAGCCTGGCTAGAGGTTTATCAATATTATTGACCTATACAAAGAGCCAAATTTTTGGTTTTGTTAATTTTCTCTATTGATTTCTGTTTTCACTTTCATTGATTTCTAGTCTAATTTTTATTATTTCTTTTCTGCTTACTTTTAGACTTAATTTGCTTTTCTTTTTCTAGTTTGCTAAGGTAGAAGCTTAGATTATGGATTTTGGAATTTTCTTCTTTTCCAATGTATGCAATCAACATTATAAATTTCTCTCTATGCGCTGCTTTTGCTACATCATAAAAATTTTGATAAACTTTGTTTTTTTAATTTAGTTCATTTTTTTTTTTTAGATTTCTTCTTTGATCCACTTGAGGTTTAAGTAAGTGCTGTTTATTCTCCAATTTTGGGGGGGTTTTGCAACTATCTTTCTGTTATTGATTTCTAGATAATTCCATTGTGGTTTAAGAGCAGACATTGAATAATTTCTATTCTTTTAAATTAGTTAAGGTGTGTTTTATGGCCCATAATGTGGTCTATTTTGGTGAATATTCCATGTAAGCTTGAGAAAAATGTGTATTCTCCCATGGTTAGATGATGTAGTTGACAGATGTCAGTTATGTCTAATTAATTGATGTTGCCGTTGAGTTCAACTATGTCTTTATTGATTTCTGATATTTATGTTGATTTCTTTATTTCTGATAGAGGGGTGTTGAAGTCTACAACTATAATGTTCAATTTAATTGTTTTTCCTTGCAGTTTTTGCCTCATGTATTCACATGTTAAGAATTATGTCTTCTTGAAGAATTGACCTCTTTACCATTATGTAATGCCCCTCTTTTCTCTGATACCTCTCCTTGCTGTCAAGTCTGCTCTATCAGAAATTAATATAGCTACTCCTTCTCTCTTTTGATTAATGTTATAATGATATATCTTTATCCATTCCTTTGCTTTTAATTTATATGTGTGTTTATATTTAAAGGGGGTTTATTTTATTTTTTTATTTTATTATTTTCCTTTTTTTGTCTTTTTTCGTGTCTGGCAATGGATCGCAACCCTCAGTGTCACACCCGTACCAGACCGGGACTGGCAACGGGATCGCAACCCGCGGTGCTGTGCCCGCTCCTCACTCAGCCAGTGAGCGGGAACCGGTCTGTATGTGGGATCTGAACCCTCAGCGGGAGTGCCGCTGCGCTCCCAAGCGGTGCACTGTAGCAGTGCGCCACCGGGCCGGCCTTAAAGGGGGTTTATTTTAGACAACGTGTAGTTGGGGCTTGTTTTTTCATCTACTCTGAAGATCCCTGTCTTTTGATTTGTATATTTAGACTAACATTTAAAGTGATTATTGATATAGTTGTGTTAATATCTACCATATTTCTTACTGTTTTCTATTAGCTGCCCTTGTTCTTTGTTCCCCTTTTAATATTCTTTTCTTTTTCTGCCTTTTGTGGTTTTAACTGAGAATTTTATATAATACAATTTTCTCTCCTTTCTTAGTATATTAGTTATGCTTTCTTAAAAACTTTTTGGGGTTAACCTACGTATGCAATATATATTTACAGCTAATACAAATCAACTTTCAAATAACACTATGCCATTTGACAGGTAGTCTAAGCACCTTATAATAACAAAATAATCTTAATTCTTTTTTTTTATACCTGTATCCTTGCAGTAATTCATTTCATTTATACATAAGCATACATATATAAACATACATAATCAAATAGATTGGTGTTATTATTATTTTGAACAGTTATACCTGTTAGACCAATTAAGAATAAAAAATAAGTTTTTATTTTACCTGCATGTATTTCTTCTTTGATGCTCTTCCTGTCTTTATATGTAGACCTGATTTCTGATCTTTATCATTTTCCTTTTCTCTGAAGTACTTCTTTTAACAGTTCTTGCAAGGTAAGTCTACTGGCAACAAATTTCTTTAATTTATGTTCATCTGAAAAATTTTTTATTTCTTATTCAGTTTTGAAGGATAATTTCACGGTGTACAGAATTTTAGGTTGGTGTTTTTTTCTCTCAATATATTAAATATTTCACTCCTCTGTATGCTGCATGGTTTCTGAGAAGAAGTTGGATGTAATTCTTATCTTTGCTTCTCTATAGATAAGGTGTTTTTTTCTCTCTGACTTCTTTTAAGGTTTTTTCCTTTACCTTTGATTTTCTGAAATTTGAATATGATATGCATAGGTATAGTTTTTTGAGCATTTATCCTGCTTGGTGTTTTTGAACTTTGTGTATCTGTGGTTTGGTATCTGACATCAATTTGGGGAATTTTCAGTTATTATTTCTTCAAATATCTTTTCCTTTTCCTTTTGGTATTTTATGTATGTTACTCCTTTTGTAGTTGTCCCAAAGTTCTTGTATATTCTGTTTCATTTGTTGAGTATTTTTTCTCTTTACTTTCCAGTTTTAAAGTTTCTATTGAGATGTCCTCAAGTTCAGAGATACTTCTCTCAGCTGTATTCCATCTTTTAATAAATCCATAAAAGGCACTCTTCATTTCTGTTAACAATGTTTTTGATATCACCTATTTTTTATTATTTTTTTAGAATTTTCATTTCCTGCTTACATCGCCTATCTGTTCTTTCATGCTGTCTACTTTATCTATTAGAGCCATTAATATATTAATCATAGCTGTTTTAAATTCCCAGTCTGATAATTTCAACATCCTTGCTATATATGAGTCAGGTTCTGATGCTTACTTTGTCTCCTCAAACCATGTTTTTGCTTTTTAGTATGCTTTGTAATTTTTTTCTTGATAGCTTGACATAACATAGTGGGTAAAAGGAACTGTGGTAAATAGGCCTTTAGTAATGTGATGGGAAGATGTTGGGGGAAGGGAAGCATTCTGTAATCCTATAATTAGGTCTCATTCTTTTCATGAGCTTGTGTCCCTGGGCTGTAAACTTTACTACTGCTTCTCAGTTCCCCTCCCCAACCCCTTAGATGGGACAGGATAGCTGGAGTAAGCTGGAGTTAAGTATTTTTTTTCCAGTAGTCAGTTAGGCTCTGAAAAAAAAATCAATAGTGTAGACTCTGCTAAAATAGTTTCTCTTGGTAGCAAGCCTTGGTAAGAACAGAATTCTCTGGCATATTTCAAAATGGTTATTTCCCTTTACTCTTGAAGTGCAAGGAGATATTTCTTTGATATTTAGCATAATAGCCTGGTTTAATTCCTTGAAGTTAAACTCACAAAAGTGTGAGGGCTCTCTTACTTAGCCCCCTGTAGTTTTTAACTCACAGACTTGTTCACAGTGAGTCTCTAGCAATTTGTCAGTAACAGTTTGTCCTATAAAGGCATTGGTTCTTGTGGAATTTTCTACTTGTGGATTTCTACTGAAGTAAATTGTGGTTCTCCATAATCCTGTGTCTCTCCAATTTGGGGGGAAGCAGTTTGCTCTGTGACCTCATTTCTCTGACATATCTAAGAAGAGTTGTTGATTTTTCAGTTTGATTAGCTTTTTATTTGTTTGTTAGGATGGTATGTGACTTCTGTCTTAGCCCATTTTCTGTCACTTATAACAGAATACGTGAAATGGGGCAATTAAAAACAAACATACAAACAAACAATGTATTTCATTAGCTTTTGAGGCAGAGAAGTACAAGGTCCAGGTTGTGCATCTGGTGAGAGCCTTTCTTCTGGTGGGGACTATCTACAAAGTCCTAAGGTGGCACAGAGCATCACATGATGAGAGGGCAAGAGCATGCTAATTTGCTTTCTTCATTTCCTTATGAAGCCACCAGTCTACTCCTCTAATAACATTAATCCATTAGCCCATTGATCATTAATCCATGAATGAATTAATCCATTCACCCCTTAAAGACCCCACCATCCAAATACCACATTGGGAATTAACCTTCAAAATGAATTTTGGAGGGGACAAACATTCAACCCATAACGTTCAATCCCTGGCCCTCTAAATATCATGTCCTCCTCATATACAAATACATTAATTCCATGCCCCTAGCTTCAAAGTCTTAACTTGTTCTAGCACCAACTCAAAAGTTTAAAGTCTGAAGTTTTATCTATGAGCCTATGAAATCAAAACAACTTATCTCATTCCAAGATACAATGGTGGGACAGGCATAAGACAGGGATTCTCATTCCAAACAGGAGAAAGAGCCAAAAGTAAGGGGTAATAGGTCCCAAGCAAGTCCAAAACCCAAGAGGGCAGACATCAGGCCTTAAGATTCCAGAATATTCTTTCACTCCATGTCTCGCATTTTCCACACACTGTTGCTGGTATTGGGCCCCCAAGGCCTCAGTAAGCCCCATCCCTACAGTTTTTCTGGGCTCAGAAATGCTTCGGCTCTCATACATTCTTTGAAATCTTGATGGAGGAAAGCTGTTATTCCTCTACAGCTCTTGAATGCTGCGTGCCTGCATAATTAACACCACATAGATACTACCAAGGTTTGTGGCTTTATATCTTCTGAAGAAGCTGGTCCAGCTGCACTTGTAGCCATTTTAGCCATGGCTGGAGTAGCTAGCATGTAGGATATAGTGTCCCAAGGTGGCCATAGGCAGTTAGCCTGTGGAGTGCACCCTGGACCTGTTCCTTGAAACAATTCTATTTTCTGAGGCCTCTAAGCCTATCATGGGAAGGGCAGCCTAGAAGATCTCTGAAATGCCTTTGGGGGTATTTTTCCCACTGTCCTGATGCACAGCCCTTGTTTCCCTTTTATCAATGCTAATATTATAGAACTGGTGGTTGCTCTGTAGTAACCTTAGCACTCTCTCCTGAGCATGCCTTTTCACTTCTTACAAGGGCAGGTTGTGAATTTTCTAAATTTTCATGCTCTGCTTTTTTCTTAATTATAAATTATAACTTTAAGTCATGTCTTTGTTCTCTCATTTCACTGTAAACAGTTAAAAGTGGCCTGAAATACTTTGCTGCTTGTATATTCCTCAGCCAAATATACTAGTTCATCACTTTCAAATTTCAAATTCCATAAAGACCTCAAGCATGGGCACAATCCAGCCAATTCTTTGCCAGCTTATAACAAGCATTGCTTTTGCTCCAGTTTTCAACAAGCTTCTCATTTCCATCTGAGACTTCAGCAGAATTTCCTTTATTCTTCATATTTATATCAGAATTCTGTTCACCACCACTGGACCAATGTTTAAAGAGTTCCAAACTTTTCCTAATCTCTTGGTCTTCTTCTGAGCCCTCACCAGAATTTAAGCCTTTTTTATTCTGCTTCTCTAAACTCTTCCTGCCTCTGCCCATTATCCAGTTCCAAAGCTGCTTTCACATTTTCATGTATTTGCTCTGAGCAACAGCCCCACTTCCAGTACCAACTGTCAACATTTTTGGAGGCTGGGAAGTCCAAGCTCCATGGGGTGCATCTGGTGAGGGCCTTTTTTCTTGTGGGTACTCTGAAGAGTCCTGAGGCAGTGAAGGGGATGATTTGGAGAAGAACATGCTACTGTGCCTTCTTCCTTTCCTTATCAGGCCACCAATCTACTCCTGTGGTAACCCATTAATTCATTAACCCATTGATCCACTAATCCATGGATGAATTAATTCATTTGGTAAGGGATAACACTCACAATCCAATCACCGGTTAATGTCTCCACCTTTCAAATACTATATTGGGAATTAAGCTTCAACATTTTGGAGGGGACAAACATTGAAACCCAAGCAACTTTTAAGTTCCTTCCATGCTGAACCAGAAACTGGAAGTTCCTGACCTGTTGGTGTTTTAATAAAAGTGTCAGTACACATATTCAATTGAGAATGCTATGTGAACTTGTATATAATGATCACCTAAGGGATTTGCCAAGCTTGAGTGTATACCCAAGTGGTATTAGCAAGATTTCACCTCCTCCACAAAAAAAGAGATAGAAACACTTTCTATTATAGCTATCATAGCTTTCTAATACTCAAAAGAACAAGAGTAAACCACGTATTTGAAAATGATGAATAAAAATGTATGTTTTTCATATGCAGTGGCAGTGGTGGCACTAAAAATATAGGTGTCAACATAGTCAGAATTCAAATTTTAGCTTCTTCATTTTATTAGCCATATTATATAAAGTAAATTATATAATCTCTTCGAATTTTGTTTAATAATTATTAGTCATTAGTTAAAAAAGTTCTTTTCAATATTGAGTGAAATATTTGAGAAAATTCTTATCATATAAATGCTCATAAGTGTTTTCTGCAACTCATGTATTTTTGCCTGTTTTGGGGATGTCTATCTAAACATTACTAGAATTGAAAGATGCCTGTCTGTTGAAAAGAATGATGGACTTTCTGGGAAATTTTTATAAGAGTTAAATAAGGGCATGCTGAAGAAACAGGTCATGGATAAGACTTGACTCATAAACAAAAATTAAATGGTAAGACTAGGCTTTAATTTGACATGAAATTTCTCGTTCAGGACAACCTGAATTGTTAATTTCAAATTGGCTGGTCAGAGTAGAAGAACCCAGGAAAATATCAATAGCAACCACAATTGAGTGTAAAAGGAAATTGGGGGAGGTTGGGCAAGTGTCCAGATTTTTAAGTGAAAGCCACCTAGAATGGAATCTGGTGGGTGGCAGAACTCAGATTATTAAATTCTATTTTATTTTGTAAGAAAAGCAGTATTAGATTATGAAATGAGTACAGAAAGCTTAGACTGATTTCTTACATCTTTAAAAATTTATATCTATAAAAATTGTTTATAATCTTTAAAAATTGCTGCCCCTACTTTGTTGGATTGACTTCAATTGATTTTCTTGGCAGATTGATTAGAATAAATTATATATGAAATGAAATAGTCTGTAGAAATCATCTGGACATTTTTTAGGGGTGATGCTTAAAATAAATTAATGATTTTAATTGTAATTTACCTATATACTCATAAACATTGTCAAGTTGTATTGGATATGATCCTAGCTGCATTTGAAATTGTCTCTGTCAAAGACCTATTATCCTTGTAGAGTACTGTTTGTTTTAGCATGAAAACAATTTTGAAAAGATTGAAAGTAAGGAATTGGTTCATTTTGTTTCGGAATAAAAGATATGACAGCTTAAAAATTAAGTGCTATAGATTCAAATTAAGTCACAAAAAAACCCTGCAAATATTTTTATACATACAAATTTCAGAAATCAACTATATTGTGTGTATAGTTTTTCATGATAACATGCAGTGTTCATTAATAAAACATAGTCATTCTTTATTATAGACAAAGCAAATGTTCCATACGTTACCCTAGAGAAAGACTATTTAGAAATAAACAAGCAATGCCTGAGGAGATGTGTAATTTAGCAAAAATAGCCACCCAACATGAGCTATCTTCTGGAGAAAGGAAATTGGAGATAAACAACTATCCTGAAAGGAGTTGATTTGAAAATAAATTAAACATTTTCCCAGGAGAAGTACAGCTTAGAGAGCGATCAGGTATTTGTGAATACCACCCAGCAGCCATTCATGACAAAGAGAACACCCAAATGACATTTAAACAAATGTGTTTTCTTTTGTAGTAGTCCATTTGTAAGTTTTTAAAATTACTCACAATCTATTAAAAATCTCATTAGTCTTTTGTTATTAATTTAGAAGCATTCTTATATTTTTAACATTTTAAAATTTAATTATTTTTATTTTCCTAACTTTTTGTAAATCTCCTTTTTGAATCACTTTTATTAGCATCGTTTTTTAAAGTTTAAGGCAAATTTCTTATCTTTAAAGTTTTGCCATTTCAATTTTTTTATTAGTGACCTTAAAGTTCTTGCAGTATTTCTCTGATTTAACCTTACAATAGCCTTAGATCTATGTTTAAAAAAAAAAAAATCAAACCTGAAGATCATATTAAAACTTTATTTTGCTTTTTTAAAAAAATGTTACTTTAGAGCTTTCCATCCAAAATTCAAATAGACCACCATATACTTTAAAATTTACTGTAATATTGTGACCGAGGTAAAATTTTGGGGAAAATCTTGTATTTTCCTCTTATCATCTTGTTACTTCACAGATAACCAAATGCATTATTGAAACCCCATGACTTTTTCCTAGACATCTAGACATCATTTTTCCTTTGGTAATCACCAACTTCCTATATCTTGACTTTATGTTATCACATCTGTTAATCTTGCTCATTCTAATGCTTATATTTAAAGAATTACCCAGTCTGCTCCATCTATCAATACGATCTGCGTGATTCCTCCTCTTCCATTCTGTATTTATCCTACTGTTGATATATAGCTGTATTAGTCTGTTTTGTGTTGCTATAACGGAATACCTGAGATTGGGTAATTTATAAAGAAGAGAGGTTTATTAGGCTTATGATTCTGGGATGGCTGCATCTGGCATGGGCCTCAGGCTGCTTCTACTCATGGCGGAAAGTAGCAGGCAGCCAGCGGGTACAAGCAGATCACATGGCGAGAGGGAGGGAGGGAGGGAGAGAGACAGAGAGAGAAAAAGAGAGAGAGAGAGAGAGAGAGAGAGCGCCCAGGTCTTTTTAAAGAACCAGCTCTCCAGGAACTAATCAAGCGAGAACTCACTCACTACCCTTCCCCCAGGGAGAGCATTAATCCATTCATGAGGGATCTGCCCCATGACTCAAACAGCTTCCAACACTGCCACACTGAGGATCAGATTTCCACATGAGTTCTGGGAGGACAATACATCCAAACTCCATCAATAGCCTTGTTTTGTGACTTCAACACAGAAATGAGGGGTATGACTAACAAATTTTCACAAAGAACTGTGGTTCAATATCTCAGTTCTCAACTACTTTTGTAGGTTTCATCCTACTGTCTGACCTTTAACCATACTGGCTGAAATGCAAGAAAATTTATTCAATTAAATTTACACATTTCATGAAAGTCATAGGATAATGCAACATTGAACCAATAATGTTTAGTTTCACTAACTTCCTAAATCATTTTTTCATTCATAAACATTTGGACACATATATTCATGTTTAACTCACCCTGTTGGTGTGGGCTCTCACCAAAGCAGAACTTGATAAAAGGTTTAAGTGAACATAGTTAACTTGGAAATTGACACTAGGAAACACTGGTAGAGGAGTGAAGTAAGACAGGAAAGTAAAAGAAACTGTAAAACTTTGTCACTGATTGAGGAAGGTGCCACTGAGGGCAATGAGAGGTAAATCCCACTGTGGTATTCTGTGACAAACTGCAGATTTCACATCAGAATTATTCCATCCAAGGGACTGAGAAATCAAGGTACTATTTTTTTTTCCTTTTTGTCTTTTTTCGTGTCCGGCAATGGACCGCAACCCTCAGTGTCGCGCCCGTACCGGACCGGGACTGGCAATGGGATCGCAACCCTTGGTGCTGCGCCCACCCCTCGCTCAGCCAGTGAGTGGGAACCGGTCCGTATGTGGGATCTGAACCCTCGGCGGGAGCGCCGCCGCGCTTCCAAGCGGCGCACTGTAGCAGTGCGCCACTGGGCCGGCCCAAGGTACTATTTTTTTTTTTAAAAAAAACAAAATCCCTGTGTGTCATTGGTTGACACCTTTTGGAAACATTAATGCCCAACACTTCTTACTGGCTCTGTGGAGGCCTGAACTTGATCTCACAGGTAGGAAACAAAAAACTTCTAGGCAGAGAATGGCAGTGTTTACACCTGTTGGGTCTGCCACTGGCTGACCTGAACAGCCCTTGCCTTGCTATCAGTCTCTCCCTTGGTGTCCCTTCTGGTGGGCGGGCAGATTGCCCAGATTCCTCTTCCTCTGGTCCCCGTTGGGAGGAGATGGAGGAAGAGAGCCATGAAGAGAGGTGAGCACAGCCGCCGGCCCCAACCAGCCCATTAAAGAACACTCAGATGCGGCGGGAGTTCTGTCGAGCAGTTCCGTTTATTATCACACAAGCACTTGCCTTTAAAGGCAAATGGGGGGCCGAGCCAGTGGCGCACTCGGGAGAGTGCGGCGCTGGCCGCCGCGGTTCGGATCCTATATAGGGATGACCGGTGCGCTCAAAGTGCTCACTGGCTGAGCGCGGTACAGCTGGTCTCAGAAAGGACAAAAAAAAAAAGGCAAATGGGGAAGGGAAGTTTTTACATCCTCCAATCAGCTTAAAGGTTACGAGAGCATGCATCCTGTCTCAATGCCTAGCTATTACAATCACGCAGTGTTCACAAGCACAGAAGCGTGTATTTGGCCAATAAGGGCTAAGGCAAAGTTCCCACGGACACTCCCACCTTACTTCCTCCCAGTGCCATCTTAGGCTGCCACATTAATACACCCTTGTGGGCCCATAATGGTGCCACTTGTAATGTCACTTAAGGTGGCGTTAGTTTTTAAGGCCCAGCATACACCAGGCATTTTTATTATGTCAGCACATAGAGGTCAGATATTAGAGGATACTGACAAGGCACAAACAGTATTTGCTATACATATGCATCCTCTCTATAACCTTTTCAGACTAGCCAGTTATGGTCTTTATGAACTGAGAGGCAGTTTTAGTTATGTGATGCTTAATTTTATGTGTCAACTTGACTGGGCTAAGGAAAGCCCAGATAGCTGGTAAAACATTATTTCTGGGTGTGTCTGTGAGGATGTTTCCAGAAGAGATTAACATTTGAATTGGTAGACTGAGAAAATAAGATCCACACTCACCAATGTGGGTAGGCATTTCCCAATCCATAGAGAGCTTCAATGCAAGGAAAAGTGGAGAAAGGGCAAAATCTTTTTCTCTCTTTTTTAGCTGGGACATCCATTTTCTTCTGCTCTTAGACATAAGAGCTCCTGGTTTGGGAGCCTTTGGGACTTACACTAGCACCCAACACACCCCCCTCACCCCAGTTCTCAGGCCTTTGGTCTCACACTAAATTACACCACCATCTTTCTTGGTTCTCCAGTTTGCTGATGGCATATCATGGGAATTCTTAGCCACTGTTATCATGTGAGTCAATTCCCATAATGAATCTCCTCTTATTCATCTATTTCCTTTTTGTTGTTTCTCTGGATAACCCTGACTAATTCAAGTTGGTAAAATATGGGGATGAAATCATCCTAAGAATTTCTCTTCCCAGATATCTATGCTATAGAACTTTAGGAGTGTTGACCATATGCCTTTCTTTGCCCCATATATAACATAGTTAATATTTACTGGTTCTTAAGTCTACACTCTATTCTACATACTACAGAATAAATAATTTGATACAACCAAATTCTGCAGTATCTATTATCAAATCCATTTTTACAGATGAAGAAACTGAGTCAAGATAAGTTACAGGATTTGATTAAGGTTACACGGCTTCTTATGGCATGATTTTAACCCAGGCATACAGACTACAAATTCTTGGTTATGATTACTCTTCAGTCCTAGATTATGAAATCCTCTTAACCGACCAATGTAAGCTTAGGTTGATATATGGCAATGTTGAGGCATATTTGATTTTGAGACTGGTAAATGTTCTTTAGGGTCATTTTGGTAGGATAATTTTTACTGATTCATTCTTATGTTAAAATATATAAGTACCAAAGCCTTATCACACTACAATGTTTCTACTGGTGACTGTGAAAACCCATATAGTCAGCTGATATTCTACCTATGTAGTTGCATTTAATGGGATGGCTTTAACCAAAGGAAGATGTCTTCAGGTATTATTTTTTAATAGAACTATACGTGTACAAATAAAATTTCCAAGCAGTCTTAGTTATTGCATTCTTTTACTTTCTTTTTATTTAGTTAACTAGTAGAAGTTAATTGATAGGCAGGTGCTAATGTGCTTTATTTGTAATACAGTGTTCTCCCTCAAATATATTACTAGTAAAGTATCAACCAAAATTATGAGTTATTGTTGTTGGTAATTTTTACACTTGGTACTTTAATAGTCAGGATTTGGGCAGGAAACAAAATTCACCAGAAAATGTTCTGATGAAGAGAATGAAAGGACTACTTATAAAGACTTGGACAGGGATAAGAGGCCACACATATTGCGTAATGAGGAACCCAAGGATTAGCAACACTACTGGGAAGATATTACCACCACCAGACCTAAAGGGACAAGAAGGTGAAAGAGTATTATGGGAACTGGGAGCTGAAGCTGAGCAGGTCCAGCCACAGAGCTGAGCTGGAGGGAGGCAGCCTCCCTGCCTCTGAGGTGAGGCAGTTCTGACACGAGAGACATGAGTCCAAAGCTGGAGGAACAGGGAAGAAATAACTCCATCTCTCTCTTTCCTCTCATCTCAAAGCTAGCAGGCAGAAATATTGAGTTGCGTGGAACTCAGGGATCACAGAGCAACAAAGAAAAGCAGAGATCAGATTGGGCAGGGTGTGATGCTTAACCAGTAGAGATACTCAAATTTGGGCTCATATATAAACCTCATATTTAACTTTTCTTTAAAACTCTCTCTTTCTATTATACTTCTGTATTTTGTCTCTTTTTAGATTATTTGATATAACAAAACTAAATTTCACCATATAAAATGAGGATGCGACATTTAATTCCCTCTGCTTCACAGGGTTGCTTTAGAGATCATCAAAGATCAACTGTTTTATCATCATCATGCAGGATTGCTTTGCCAACTGCGGATCTAGACTGAAGCATAGATGGTGGTCACATAATATGTCCCAATCGTCTAGATACTTAGACCTCCTGGCACTTTGTTCAGTATTGCAGTGTTCCAGGATACCAAAAATGCTCAGATGCTCACATCTCTTATATAAAATGGCATAGTATTTTCATATAACCTATGTACATTCTCTGGTATACTTTAAATCATCTCTACATTATTTATAATACCTAATACAATGTAAATGCTACGTAAAGAGTTGTTATACTGTATTAGTTTTTTAAAAGTTTTTATTACTTTTATTGTTGCATTGCTGTTACTTATTTATTGTTAAAATATTTTTGGTCTGCAGTTGGTTGAATCAGTGAATGCAGAGGGCCAACTATTTATTAAATTAATTGAAAAAAAGAGAAAACAGTATAATTCTTAAAGAAATACATAAAATTGCCTTTGTGTATAAAGGAGTAGAAAAGGGGTTATAAGTAGCATAAGGTCAGGGGAAGTTATCAATATTACAAGTACTGGAAGAATCACTGTATTATAGATTTAGAATAAGTGAAGTGGATTAATTTGGTTTAGTGTCTGAGCTGAAAAAAGAGAATAGAATATTTTTGCCTTTACACTGGAATTGATGTCTGGCAGACAGAAAGGAGAAAAGGATATACCTGTATATATTAGCTAAGTATGAATTATTCAAAGAAGGAATACGAGTCTATCATTATCCTGTAGCTTTCACATCCTGGGCTTTGTTAATTTTATCATGAGTTTGTTCTTTAAGTTAGTTGATAAACCAAAAGTGGAGAAAAGCATAATCAATACAATAACCTCTAACAAACTTATAATTCCAGGATTATCACATCTTAACATTTTGAGGTAGTCGAATGATAATATAAATCCTTGGACTTGTGAAGCTGGGCAATATTAGGTTGGTTAGACGATCTAAACGTTATACACTCAGCATCAATAGAGACCAGAAATTTACCAGCAAGAATCAGGAAGCTGTAAGGCTATCCGGAAAAACTGGAGTTTAAAAGAGTATTTCTACAATAATCTATAGGAAATAGATGTATTCATTTCTTGGTGCCAAGTATCTGTTACTGATCCACTGATGCAGTTTCAAAAACGAGGAAGCACAGCATGGCACAATTTACTTTGAACGTCTATTTCTGAGATCTCTCTTATTTCCTGGAATCCAAAGCTGAGGAAAAGAGGGCTATACTTTATCTCCATCTTAGAGTTATTATTGTTATTTTTAAAGTTATTATTACTGTTATGGCATTTTTGGGTCTCTTTGTACTTCTGTTTTAGTACTATTGGTAGAGATTATCTGTGAAATCATTATAGGAACTCTGCCCTAATGAGCTCCCAGAATGTTGGTATCCAAGATTCAGTAGGTTTTAGGCGATGTCTACCCACACTTGCCTTGACATAAAACAAAATACCCTGCTTTTCAAATGCTTATATTATTACTAGGTTTTATTACCTTATAAACCTGAGACTTTTCTCCTCTTTGTAAACAAAGCATTGTAATTGGCCAGAGTATAATTCTTGCACTCTCTCTAGATTACTAAAATGTATTATATCTGGGAGGAATGTCCTATTTAAAAATTTTATTCCTTAATTTTAGATCATTAGTCTCCCCCTCTTCAGAGAGCTGTAGGACATACTGTTGGATGTGAGATCAGGAGTCTATGAAATGAAAATTTTATAACTCAAATCTCAGATCCTCATTCTAGTTCTACATGTGTGTTAATTCTTGGCTGGGCTCAAGGGATCCTTTACAACCACAAGTCATTTAGAAAGCTGGAGTCCAAGAATTAGGTGAATATTGAAAGTACTTCTTATTAATTTCTGTAGGGATGGTGTAATTAATTTTGTATCATGTTAGAAAAATTAAAAATTATACTGTACTTTTGTAAACAATCACTTTTTTCCAGAGTACTCTGCTTTTATTTTAGGAATATACAAAAATAGAAGTCATAATTTCTTTAAAAACGAGAATTGCATATTTATTCCCTTCCATATTTCATCTTTCTCTGTTTCTAGTTGTATATATAAACAGGAAGCTTGCAAGGCTTAACATTTACGAGACTGTTTTTATATCTATATAATAAGGAGTTTCTAATATGTGATACTTATGGCCTCTTTTAGGTCTACAATTCTAAAATTCTCTCAAACTATATGTTTATTCCTTTTAAAGAGACAGATACCATTTTTAATAAAAAAATAAATCAAGTAATTTAATGAATATTATATTTGACAACATTCTCCAGAATGGAGAACAATAATCATAATGCTGAAAGAATAATTAGCATTTTCAAAATTATAATCAAAACCATATATTAAGTACCCATTGGGTGCAAGGATCAACATGTAAATAAAACTTTACACTTCATAACTTTTCTTTTTTTCCTGTAGAAGCTTCGTAACAAAATAATTGCAGTTTTTTGATGTGTAAAAGTTCTCTGCAGTGTTTTTTTTTATTTAATATATCAATTTTCTTTTCTGGCAGTACTACAAAATGAATTTCATTGAGGTTATTAATGCTGTCACTTTAGAAAATCATTAAGTTCATCCATTACATATAAACTGTATATATTAGAAAACAGTGGCTTATATACAGTTACTAATATTGTAACATTAGCAATAACCAACATAAAAATTTCATATGATTATCCAAAATATGCATAATTCTTGCCTTTATTCTGACTCTTTCCTTTTTATTCATTAAAGAAAAAACAAAACAAAACCTTTTTCTGTATTTTCCAGTTCTTTTTAAGAAAGGATCATAATTTTCTTGAAGTTTCTTTATTGAATTCCTGTTGAAAGTTCCTATGCTCATTGAAGGCTCTCTAAGTCTGTCTTCTCATTCAAATACTCCTTTACATATGGTCATCCTTAGTTACCTTCTTGGTCAACTATACATAAAAGCATAAATAAGATGATGAAATTAAACTTTACCCTGGAATTTCTTTTGCTCACATTTTGATGAAATGAACAAAAACAAATAAAAGCCAGTTAACAAATGACAAAAACAAGACAAACAAAAAGTTTCACCAGCCAAATAAAATAAGGTAAGAGATATGACCTAATGAAATCATGTTCAAAACTCAAAGCTAAGGAATGACAAGAGATTCATTGCGTTGAATCTTGTAAGAAAGCAAAAAAGGAATCACAATTCCTCAAACTGGCTTATTCCTCTAGAAGCCATCCTGCTAAAATTATAAAATCCTGAGGAATTCACATTAACATCTCCAAATATATAGAGGAACCCTTTTCCTTTTTCTAGTCTAACTGAGGAATAGTGGAAACTACTGACAGCTAGAAAAAGGTAAAACATGGTAAATTAAACAGGGCTGATTTTCTCTCATGAATTCAAGACTACGGGCCTAACAAACTGGATTGGGGAAGTGATATGAAGCTCAGTGGTACCCTTCCATGTGAATAGGATATATCACTAAATTAATTGAAATGAACCCTGCTAACGGGAATTTAACAAAAGCCATTGTGTTCTAATAAAGACCTCATATAGCTTCGAGTTAAGCTATTGAACCTCAAGAATAAAGATAGAATTTTTTTGACAACTGGACCAATAAATATCACCCCAAAGCAGGAAAAATTAGGCTAGTCTCTGATTTCTCCATAGTAACAGTCAAAGTCACAAGACAATGGAGCACTGTCTTCAAAGGACTGAGGGAAAGAATATGTGACCCAGGAATATTATTCACAGTCACAATGTTATTCCAGAACATGCATGAAAGAACTCACGAGATATAGCAACATGAACTCCACATTTAAAGGAAAGAAAGAAAAAGAAAAATTCCTTGGTAAGGATATCTAGACAATTAGAGATAAATCAGAATCATGACCTCAGGAGTCGATGCTATTGTTACTTCTGGTGAGCACAGAAACCTTTAATATATAGAAATAATAGTGATAAAATAACATTGTGCTACCTGCTGTTGTTAGGCACCTGGCAGTTTTGTAAGGAATATTTACAATTAATCCTCTTAAAACCTTAGAAAGTAGATACTATAATTATTTCCATTTTATGGGTGAGGAAAATGGAACAGTAAAGGGATCAAAATAACTAGTTTAAAGGCATGGAAGAGGCACAGCAACTGATTCGAACCTGGGAACAGTTGCAGGGAAGCCCAGTCTCTTCACTACGACTGACTGCCCCGGTGACCTCCATACCCCCACGACAAGAGGCACTCCAGTTACAGAACACACAATGGCTGTCATACACCTGGTCAGAGGATTCGGGAAGCTATTTTACCTTTTGATATGTTGTACTTTCATTTCACTTATTTAGATCACTTAAAGGAATTACTAGTATATTTACATTTATATTTTTCAACTAACCATTTTCCTCTTTGTCAGCAGTTATTCCCTTTTTTCTCTTGGCATCTTTTGGATTAATATTGTATTGATCATATTTATTCAATTGTCTGTGCTATCAGCTTTTAAATAATACATCCTCCTACTATTATGTTACTGGTTACTCTCCAGATTAAAACATGCATCCAGGGCATTGTCATTATATAATTAGAGTGTGATATAAATCAGTACTTTTATGTTTTTCTAGATAAGGCTACGAGCATAGAACACTTTAAACACATTGATCTCCTTCTGTTTTCAAGAATGAATCTTAACAGATACAGGTATATTATATGTACAGAAAGGGCACGAGTCATAAGTATGGAACTTGATAAAAAATGAAAACATCTAAATAAATAGCACCCAGACCAAGAAATAGTATATTGCTGGTATAACAGAAATTTACCTGGTACCCCCTACCAGTCCTTACAACCTCTAACATAAATATGCACTTTTTTGTCCTACTTTCACTCAAGATTTATCCTTATACTTTTGTTTGTACCTGTAATATTTTTCATTTTCATTGCTGTATAATATTGCACTGCATAAGTATATCACAATTTTTCAGTTACTATTGCTGCACTATAAAACACTGTAAAAGACATACTGACTAAAACCAAGAATTACATATGTATGCAATTTACATATGTAGTATAATACATATTTTATATTACACATAACATATACATATATGAGGGTACTTCAAAAAGTTCATGGAAAAATAAAATTAAAAGATAATATGAATGTTTCCATTTCTGAAGACCCTTCATACACACACACACACACACACACACACACACGTGCTATATTTTGCATGTCATCAGACAAAACCCACAGCCTAGCTATTTTCTGCCTTACTCCCTATAAGGCTACTGTGGAACAATGTCCTTAACATTCTTAAAAGCCCTACCGTTTCATGAAGAAGATTTGAACAGCATTCCTTGAGGATACTTTTAGGTCTTTTTTTCTGTCTGGACGTTCTTATGAATCACCCCCTTAAATATTTCTGGGGTCTTAACAAAGGAGGGTTTGGTCCTGAGATTCGATCTTTGGTAATTTGATGACTTTTGGCCACGAGGATAGGCTGGAAATGAGCAACAATTTTGTTTTACAACCCAGTATACCCTGGCTTTTTACAACTTAAACACTTCTTTATACTATGTCTCTCCTCTCACATTTTGTCTTAGATGATGAGAAAATGCCAGATGGCACTTTAAATATTCTACATAAAAATTTCCTCAGTTAGGTCATCAAGTTCAATAGGCACTTTTCCTTTTTTCCACATTACTGCGGATGACAGTGTTGCCAACAATTTCACCTCTCCTTAACATGAAGCCTCTTTCCTCCTCTTGCAATAACATTTACCCTTCTTTAAGTCTTCACTAATCACCTCTTTAGGCTCTTTTAGCATCTCATTAACAATTTTCTCAGGATAGGCTTTCATGGCAGCTTTCACCTGCTTTCTGGTCCCAAAACCAATGTCATACATTCAAACACTCATCTCTTGTATCATATTCCATCCCAGTCATTATTGCTGAATAAAGAACACCTAAAAATGTAGTGACTGACTTAAATCAACACAAGCCCTTTATTTGGTCACACACCTGTAATTTGAGCAGGAATAAGCTGGGTCAGCTCATCTCTGCTCTACCTGGTGTTAGCTAAAGTCAGATTGATTCAAGGCTTGGGGACTAATTTGAAAGATAGCTTACTCATGAGGCTAGCATGCTGGCACAAGGCAGAAACTGTAGGCTCAAACAGGGTTCAGTTTCTTTCCAGGTTTGTCTCTTAATGGGCTGCTTGGTCTTCCTGATGACATGGTACCTGGGTTCTAAGAGGAGGCATTTCAAAAGAACCAGGTAGGAACTTTCTGTCATTTCATGACTTAGCTTCAGAAATTACATAGTGTCATTTTAGAAATAATCACTAGTTCACCCAGATTCAAGGAGTGGAAGGGTAATATGTTATCTCACCTCTTGAGAATAAAATTATAATTATAGTCAAATAGAAATAGAGTAGACTTTATAATTTAGTTTAAGTTTAGATGTTAAATTAGGAATGGGCTAAAGAGTTTTGGTAGTTGCTGACTTAGCTTGCCATGTAGCCTGCACTTGATTAAATAAAAGCCATTGAATCAGGAGTCATTACGTGTGCTTCCCGCTTTTGTGCCCTAAAGATAACACCATTGAGGTATAGGTCACAGGCTGTTTGTCTTAAGATGTCTTACTGAACCTAGAAGCAGATCCCACTAGCCTGGACTGGCTCAAAGTGGATGAAATCAAAGACCCCTCTGCACCTGTGTCCCATGAGTGACCCTTTGACATCAGAAGGCTTAAAACTCCACCTCACCCTCGTGCTAATGCAACCACTGTTTGAACATGTTGCATGAAGCAGTATGATGAGACTACTACACATGCCTGAGACTTTCCAGATTCCTGTTTCTTTGTTCTTTGCCTCTATCAATCACCTTACAGTTTCCATTTCCTTGTTTCCCCTTTTACCAATCACCCTTCCCTGTGGATGCTCCTTTCCCGCTCACTCTGCCTTAAATATACACCATTCATCACCATCAGGAAGACTGATTTGATAACATCACTAATCAGGGAAATACAAGTCAAAACCACATTGAAATATTATTTCACCCCTGCCAGACTGATTATTATCGAAAAGACTGAGAATAACAAATGTGACGAAGATGTGGAGAAAGGAGAACTCTTCTATGCTGTTGGTGGGATTGTAAATCAGTGCAGTCATTATGGAAAACGTATGGAGCTTTCTCAAACAAGTACATATAGAACTGCCATATGATCCAGCAATCCCACTGCTGGTTATGTACTCAAAGGAATGGAAATTGTCATGTTGAAGGGATACCTGTACTCCCATGTTCATTGCAGCTCCATTTACAATAGCTTAGCTGTGGAACCAACCTAAACACCTAAACGTCCATCACGGGACAATTGAATAAGGAAAATGTGGAGTGTATATGTATGTGTGTGTATGCATATTTACATTTATATTTATATTTATATTTATACACACACATGCAATGGAATAATAGCCATAAAAAAGAATGAAATTCTGCCATTCACAGCAACAAGGATGATCTTGGAGAAAATTATAAGTGAAATAAGCCAGGGACAGAAAAAGAAAAACTGCATGACCTCACTCATAAATAGGAGCTAAGAAAAAAAGATAGACAAACCATAATAAAATGTTTAACTTTCAGAAGGAGAGAACAGACCTATAGTTTCTAGAGGTGGGAAAGGGGGAGAGGAAAGGGGTAAGGAATAACTGGATAAGGGATACAAAAAGTAACTATGATTTGTAATGACAAACATGCTAATAATATTGATTTGATCATCACATACTGTACACACATACTGATAGTCAACTCTGTACTTCACAAATATGCATAAATACAAAAATAAAAATTTTAAAAAATAGAAAATTAATAAAAAAAAGAAGACTGATTTAAGATGTGTAAATCTCCCTCTTTTCACTTGGCCAGCCTTGGGAAGAAATCATTTCTTTACTACAAAGGACTGAGCTTTGGTGACTGACTTCCCATGTGTACCAACGAGCAACTCTATTGGCTTTGGTAACAAAATTATCAAAATCTTTTAAGAATACATGGTTAATGGAAACAGAGTTACAGCTAGATAGGAAGAATAAGTTCTAGTATTCTATAGTGTTGCTAGGTGTCTATAATTAACAAAAATTTATTGTGTATGTTTTTCAAATGACTAGAAGAGAGGAGTTCAAATGTTCTCATCACAGGGAAATGATAAATGTTTGTGGTGATGGATATGCTAGTCTGATTTGATCATCACACAGTGTATACATGTATTGAAATATTGCTCTGTACCACATAAATATGTATTTAATTGTTACAGGTTAATTTTAAAAAAGGGCATGTTAGATGGGAGATTGTTGCAATCTGTTACACACCCTTTTGCCATTTTACTGTTAAAGAATGTGCCTACATTTTCCCATATGGGGCTAAGTAGTGTTATAATGATCATTTTAGTGAATGTCTTTTGAAGAACAAATGTTTACATTTATGCAATCATCTAGGAGTATAAATGCTGGGTGTTATGATATTAGCTTTAGAGGAGACTGCCAAACAGTTTTCAAAATGAGGTATACCATCTTACACTCCCGCCAACAGTGCATTTACCCTCCTCAAAAACCCTTGCATTTGTGTAGGTTAATAATAGCTACCAATTGTTTGCTCATTCTCCTGTTGAGTCTAATTCCCTTCCCTTTAAATCAGGGCTGGCCTTGATGAATTCTTTGGCCAATAGACTGTAACTGAAGTGTATTTCTGAAACTTCAAAGGCTAATTAGCAATAAAAAAGCTTTACAGCTTCTCTCTGCACATCTCAAAACTTCCTCATTTAGAACTCTGAGCCACCATGTAAATAGTTTGACCACCCTGAGTCCATTGTGCTAGAGAGTTCTGGTTGATAATATCAGAGAATCCCAGCAGCCTGTAAACTTGTAGATACCAGTTACATGTGCAAAGTCATCTTGAATATTTCTCACTGACCCAGCCACTAGACTAGTCTTGAATACTGCTAATGATTTATTTCAATGTCATGACAAAAGAATCACCAATGTAAGGCTGTTTGCTTCTTGACACATGACATGAGATAGAAATCAAGATATAGAAATTTAATAAGAAAAAAATAATAGGATAGAAGTTTGAGGTGTTTTAACTCATTAATCTTTGGGTGGGGGCATTATTCTGCTGCAATAGATGGCTGGAAGAGCATTGTCTGTCTTTGTCTTTAGCTATTATGGTGTACATGGGTAGTACTACATTGTGCTTTTAGTTTGCATTTTGCTGATGACTGTAGTTCTAAGCAACTTTTCATGTTTTGATAATCTTTAGTGAAGTGTCTGTTCAGTTTTTTTCTTTTGCCATTTTATATTGTTTATGTCTTTTTATCTGTGTTTTCTAGATTATTTATATTAGATTGAACCATGTATAGTTTGGGATTTTTCTATTCCTCCTTTAATTCTGTTTGCTATTGCTTTATTCATCTTAAAACTTTATTGACTTCATACAGTTTTAAAATTTAGAATATATCTGGAATTTATATTTTCCAGATGCATTGGCCCCATGTGTTGGTTGTCTTTTGCTACAGTATTCTTCCATAAAGAACTATCCAAACTTAGTAGCTACAAACAGTAAGGAGGTATTTCTTATAAATCTGTGGATAAACTGGGGAAAATTTTTGGTCAAATCTAGATTCCTTGAGGTATCTTTAATTAGCTGCAATTAATCACATAGGCAATTTTGCTGATCTTGACTTAGTTCTCTTATAAGTTGCATGAAAACTGTTCTCTCTTACGTGTGTTTTTCATGTTAACAAGACTCACCTATCGCTTCACCTGGCTAGGCTTTCTGGGGTATTCTAATGGTAACTACAGTAAAACAAGAGAGAAACTGGAAGCACACAAAACTCTTTCAATCCTTTGCTTGCGGGAAATCTGCTAACGTACTATTAGCCATGGCAAGTTTATCAGTCTGTGTCCAATCAGGAGAAAGAAAGTTATTTAAACAAAAGTTTAATATACATAATTATAAAACTGTGTTTGGAGAGCAACCTACAAAGACATAAACATAACTAATGGATACCCTAGGTTTGTGAGAAAGTCCATTAGGAGGGCAAAATTAGAAAGAAGGGATACTCTTCTAAGGCTATGGGTCAAATCTCATTAGAGAAGATGTGGTTTCAGCTCATTTGATGACAACAGTGTACACTTGTTTGCCTTTGCCAGATCTAGTCCAGTCACCTGGCAATCAGGTGATAACCTTCATGCAGGTGAAGATGAGCTGAGACTGCTGGGTGGTTGTGCGGTGGGAGTTGAGATGCCGCTGTAGTTATGAAACACACAAAGAGAACACAAAGTTCATGTAGAAAAGGCCATGAGAAATAACCATCCAGGGAAGAGTAGAACTGAGGCTGGTGGTGGACAAATAGAGGGACTCATCATGCTGCTGTGTGCATGACGCCTGAAGCACGTGTCTCCATATCAGGAGGGCCACTGGAAATGACTCTCCAGGGAGCAGGTAAGCCTTGGCTGGTAGGAGTTCATTCAGGGTGATTCTGTGGGCAGGGAGCTAGGAATATGCAGTATCTGCATCAGGAAAGCTGTGAGAAATAACTCTCTTTCATGAAGACAAACCAGTTCTCATGGATAGGCACATAGCGGAAGGTGGGGTGCCACTGTGAAGTTTGTAACATGTGATTTCTACATCGGGGAGCCCTGTGAAGTCACTTGGTCCAGTCTAGAGCTGTAGGATCACTGAGAAACTTCCATTCTGGGCATGTGGCTGGGGCTCAGACCCACCAGATGTCCCCATACTTATGACTATAGATGGACCATTAAACAGGGATAAGGAAAAGTAAAAATGCAGAACACACAGAGAAGGTCTTTTCTTTCTACATTGTCCTTCTAGTGCTCTCTACAGACAAAGCTCATGCTCATTGTAAAGGAGAAGTAATTAAAATGTCTAATCCATTATCGCAGAGCAGGTTCTGAAGGTGAATTTGGAGCTAAGAGACAATGAATTGATGACTAGCACAGAGAGTACATGGCAAAGCTTATATTCAAGACGTGGTGAAATTGACTTCACTTCTTTAGTGAGAAAAATACAAAGTCATAAGACAAAGGGCAGGTACACATACAGAGCTGAGGTTTTTGAGTGATCAGTGCAGTCAACCACAGATCTGTCCCAGGCCACAATTATTCAAACTTTCCATGTGAAAAATGTGCTTCTTTCTCTCCTGGGTCCCCTCAAAGTTTTATTCTATCACAACATGAAGTTCATAATCCAGGATCTTGTGATCTACCTCAAATCCATGTTCCTTGTACGTGGTCATCATTTATTTAGAATTTTTGAACAAGACAAAAGTTTTCTGTTTCTTCCACCTTTAACTTTAATGATGTAAAAGATGTCTCTCTACTGTAATACTTGTAGGAAATCCTATTAATATTCTATTACAGAATGTGAACAATGAACATGTAGCAGTCACTGTTTCAGTCATGTTCTGAAATTCTGAAATCTAACCTGGAAAATGTCAGATACCCCAAATTTGGAAAACTTTTATTTTAAAAATTTCAATCTTGATTATAATTCTTGGTAGTAACTCCACACCCCATTTTTCTCCACATCTCTTGGCTCTTATTTTTTGAACAGTCATCCTTCTTGGTTTTATTCCTTATTGCTTCTGAAAAAGATATTGGAAAATTTGTGACTTTATCAACTTTTTAATCCGCTTTTCTGCCTGTAGAAAGATGTGGCAGAGGGCTATTTTGTTTGTTTTTATATTTTGAACAATGTAAGTTTGTATTAGCCCAGGCTGGAGGCCTTTTTTTGCCAATTAAATTTCCTTAGAAGCTTTGTGGGTTTCCCACAGATGTGATTTCATCAAACACCATTTGCCAAATTCTGCTCCTACAGTTTCCTTAGAGACAGGGCACAATAGGCTGCTGCATCACAAACTCCTGGAAATCATAGGAGCCCTTTTCCCCTAGCTGAGATAGTATCCTATACATGGTCTTAATAAATTCACAGGTCTATTATTGACACAACCTTCATTTGATATTTAATTTCTTGCTGTATTTTCTCTTGAGAATATTTTTCTATCTGGAGCATTTGAATATTAGACTTTTACATTAAACACATCAAGTTCCCTTTGCTCTGTATTTCTTCTAAATTCTGTTTTATCTTTTCTAGTTCAGCCTATCATATGCAGCTATTAAGAGCCAGGTGACCCTTTAACATTCTGTATAGATATTTTTTGTCCAAATCCAAGTATTCATTTGGTACATTTTTTAATATTCTAATTTAATGCAAATGGTATATGATCATTTCACCACTATGCAATGCAGGTCATTATGTCTCAAGACTCCTATAATAATTTCCTTGTCATTTTCCAGCCTTTGATCTTAGTTTGCTTGCCAGTTTTTTTCAGCTTCTGTCCATTTTCTGGTACCAAAGCCAAGTACATAGAATAAATTTTGTTATGATATCATGCCTCTTCTGGTACCAATATCTGTATTAGTTATGTATTTTATATAATAATGTTGGATAATAAATTATCCCCAAACACAATGGCTTAAAAAAAAGAATGGCTTATTTTTCCTTATTTGTCTACAATTTGGCTGAGTGGTGATTCTACTCTTTTCTTAGCTCACTATTACAATCCTGGTCAGACGTAAGTTGTCTAAGTTACTCTACTGATATTGGCTGTTCTCTCTATTATACTCTTCTTCCCCCTTGTTGGGAAGTTGTCTTACGATTGGCTGGTCTTTGATAGCCTTGGTTAAGATAACTTGTATTTTTTTTTTTGTCTTTTTCCGTGTCCGGCAACGGATCGCAACCCTCAGTGTTGCCCCCGTACCGGACCGAGGACCGGCAACGGGATTGCAACCCTCGGTGTTGCTCCCACGCCTCGCTCAGCCAGTGAGCTGGAACCGGTCTGTATGTGGGATCCGAACCCTTGGGCGGGAGCGCTGCCGCGCTTCCCAAGCGGCGCACTATCCAGTGCGCCACCGGGCCGGCCCAATAACTTGTATTTTTTAAATGTTTTTCTTTAATTCACATGTTTCTAAAATCCTTCCAAAAGAAGTTTGGGCATGCTTTTATGACTATCACAGAGAAACAAGAGAGAGAGAGGCAAAAACTCTCAAATACTTCATTAAGCTTCTGCTTATCTTAAAACTGCTAACTTTTTTTTTTTTTTTTTTGGAAAAAACAAGTAACATTAATAAGTTCAGGTTTAAGGAGTGAGAATGTATACTCTGCTTAATTAGTTAAGTGAATTTCAAAATCACAGTAAAGGACATGGATACAGGGAGAAGTGCACAGTTGAGGTTACCAATATATTATTCAATTATACATGTTTACCATTATGAAATGTACATCACTTTCTCTAGTAGTGCTTTTTATTAACATTGAAGTTAAATTTTTATGATATTAGTGTAGGTAGATCAACTATTTTTGGTTAGTATTTTTATGTTATTTCTTTTTTCCATCCCTTTTAACTTTTCTGAGTCTAAATGTTTAAGATTTAAAGTAGCAGATGGTTCTGTGTTTGTTTGTTTTCAAGGCTGACAATCTTAGTGTTTTGTGTGGCATAATTAATCCATTTATATTTATTGGTGTAACTGATATCTCCCATTGTACTCTTTATTTTCTCTTTGACTTATCTCTTCTGTTATTTTTATTCCACTTTTTGCCTTCATTTATTCCATTTTTGTCTTCCATTAGCTTACTATTTATTAATTATTTTACTTCTCTTTTACCTCTTACCCTAGAGATTATAGCATGTATTTTGATATGCGTATAAAACAAATGATTCTTTTTACTTCCATGATACCATTGGCACCTTAAAACTGTTAAGCTCTGTTGACTCCTCTTTCACATTCTAAAATATCATGAACATGTATATTAATATTCATATGATTGGGCATCATAGGAAACTATAACAATTGTTTGATAAACTCAATATCAACTGATTTTTATACATATAATTACTGTTTTTAGTGTTTTTTAATTCTTTTTTCTGCATTTTCATATGTTTATGTGGAATCATTTTCTTTCAATTTGAAGCACATGCTTTAGATTTTGTCCTTTTAATGCAGGCCTGCTGGCAAAAAGTACCCTCAGACTTTTTCTGAAAACATATTTGTTTCCCTTTTATTTATTCCTTGAACTTTTGTTTTTCTGAGAACACGACTGTTTTCACTTCAGTTTTGAAGAGAATTTAAAAGTACAGTGTGTCCTTATTTATTCTGTGTAAGTCCTCCAACTATTTTTTTCCCTACAGAACACCCATATAATCAAATACTTCAATTACAGTGATAATTGATTCATTTGAGGTCTTATGTTGCACCCATTAATTAAATAATAAAAATAAAATATAGCAACAGAATCAGGTAAAAAAAACAAAAAATGGTTTAAAAATTGAAATGTTTTCCTAAATTTGTAGGCAAATGTATCACCTTTACAAAAAATTTTAAGACATTTTATTTTCTTTCAGTTAGCTAACAGTTAAATACAATAGTATCTTTCTTTTTTTTTTTTTACCAGAAAAGAAACGCCAACTTTGTTAATACAATAGCAACAGAAAGGGTTATAATTTCTCAGATGAAAAATAACATAAAACCAGACATACCTGGTAAGTATTGCAAGATTACATACCCTTATTTGTTATCCTGAAAGCTCCTCACCACACACTGAAGGTTCATCAAGGACAGCTGCCATCAGAGCTGCTGCAAGAACGTGTTTTTCACTGTGGGTAGCTTCACCATCAACTCCTCAGACAGAAGACAGCAATGATATTATTCCTGTTTAGAGGATCCTGGAGTAGAGAGAACATATTAATGTGGAGAACAGAGCCTTGCTTTTTGAATTCAAGAAATATTGTTAAGTAGTCAATCAGTTTTTTTTTCTGATATGGCCTGCCAGTGTGTGCTATGACAAATCCTTTTCCATCCTTACTACACTTTGGAGTGAGGGGAGAGGAAAGGGTGGCAGGTTGCTGGTACACTACCAGGAAGTTCTGGTGATGCTCTGGGCTCTGCTTCATTTCTGCTGGTAGTCGGTGTCTTTTCTGGAAGCTGCAGCAGCTTGATATGAGGGAAGAAGTGGCCACCCACCAATCACCTCTTCTTGAAGACATATCTTTTGTGTTCATAGAAGAGGTCTGTCTTAGAGGTCCCCAAATTGACAATCTTCAGGCAACTATTTCTTTCCTTCTGAATGGTACACTCCTCACAATAATAGGCAGCAGAGACTCGTGAGCCTACACAGTTCACACAGAGCCCTGGTAAGATCCATAGTTACATTCACTACATATGCCCATCAGGGTGCAGGGATACACATAGGAGTCACAGATCACACACTTGCCATCACATTTTTTATACAGTCTTCCAATGGCAACACCAGCCTTCTTGCAGGCAGGAGCCTTCATTGTAAGTACTATGTCATTACAGGTATTTACTGGTTGAAGGTGTGTTTCTGATGCTTTGTGGTAATAATTTGCATCTGTTTTTGTGGTCACATCTATTCAATATGTGCATAAAGGTTATGGGCACTCTTGCCCTGCCAAAAAAATTAAATGAAAAATCAAATTTTATATCTACTCAAAAAATTTTGTATATAATTTCAGTAAGTGCACTCATCCCACTAAATTATACATAGATAAAAGAAGAGCCTGGATAAGAATTAAACTGTGACTACTGATTATTCAATTGCTCATTGCTCTGTGGCACACTTCATCCTAGTTAAATAAACTAAAAGAGAGTAATAATTTAACAATTGCCTCTATAACAATTTTAAAATTTTATCCTTTTAGGTACAATCTTTATTTTTTTTATATAGTTGCAGAACTGATTATGGTCTTATTACCTTAAGTATTTTCAACTGTTATGAAAAATAAATATTAATTGATATTAAAATAATATGACATGGCATGATTGGAAAGTAACCTTTTATAGCATTACATCTGCAAATAGGGATATGTACAGGATATGTTTTCTATGTATAGGAATATGTCATCTCCTTTTTGATTTTAATGCACTTTATTGCTTTCTCTTGCCTTATTGCATGGGCTAGAACTTCTAGTACTATGTTGAATAAGAGTGGGGAAAGTAATCATTCTTGTCTTGTTTCTGATCTTAGAGGGAAAGCCTCCAGTTTTTGTCCATTTGGTATGATATTAGCTGGGTGTTTGTCTTTATTGTAGCCTTTATTGTGTTGAGGTACATTCCTTTTATACCTAATTTGTTGAGTGTTTTTATCATGAAGGGGTAAAATAACCTCTGCATAATTGTCATACCTGAAGGAGAGGAAAAAGGCAGAGAGGTTGAAAGCATATTCAAGAAAATAATGACTAAAAAGTTCCCAAGTATGGAGAAAGATAATAGGAAGCTCAGAGGTCATCAGTCAAATTCAATCCAAGGAGGAAAATCCTGTGGCACATAGTAATCCAATTATCAAAAGCCAAAGACAAAGAGAGAATACCAAAAGCAGCAAAAGAAAAGAAATACACAGTGTTCAATGAAGCTCCAATATGTCTCTCAGTGGATTTCTCAGTAGAAACCCTGCAAGCCAGAAGAGAATGGGATGATATATTCAAAGTGCTGAAGGTAAAAGACTGTCATCCAAAAATTCTGTATCCAGCAAACTAACCTTCAAATACAAAGGAAAAATAAAGTCTTTCCCAGACAAACAAAAGTTGAGGGAATTCATCAATACTAGAACTGCCTTATAAGAAATGTTAAAGAAGACAATGCTCAGGAGCAGCAAGAAAATATTTGAAGGTACATAAAGTAAGTCCACAGACAACCTCAAAATACTCCAGTTTCATAAGAGTGGTGAATAGACCACTTACATCTTTAGTGTGAAGACTAAAGGACAAACCTAACAGGACACTAACATATACAACAACTCTATAAGAGAAAAGCAATATTAAAAGATATATCTTGAAACAAAAAATTTTCAAAAGAGAGGGCTGGAATGACGCAAAACTGTAGAGTTGGCTTTCTGTTTCTTTCTTTCTTTTTAAAAAAAATTTTTTTTGCTTTTTATTAGATATCACAGTTATTAGTTTAAAATAATTTTACCATAATATTTTTTTAAGCCTTAGAGTAACCCTAACACAAAAACTTATAAGATATACTAAAAATAAAATGTAATGCTCGAGAAAAACCACTCAACCACAAAGGAAGAAAGACCAGAAAAAAGGATACACAAAATAATCAGAAAAAAAAAATAGCAAAATAGCTGTGACAAGTCCCTACGTATCAATAATAACCCTAAATGTAAATGAATTAAATGCCCCAATTAAAAAAATGGAGTGGTTGAATGGATTATAAAACAAGAACTAATAATATGCTGCCTACAAGAAACTCACTTAACTGATAAAGACACACACTGACTGAGACTGCAAGGATGTAAAAAGGTATTTCATGTGAATAGAAAGTATAAAAGAGCAAGAGTAGCTATACTGATATCTGATCAAATAGACATCAAAGCATTGAAAGCACAAAAAAGATAAGGAAGGTCATTATATAAAAATAAAGGGATCAATTGAACAAGAGGGTATAACAATTCTAAACATATACACAACCAACTCTGGAGATCCCAGTTAGATAAAGCTGTTACTATTGGACTTAACAGGAGAGATTGACTTCATTACAATAAGAGTTGCAGACTTTAATACCCTGCTTTCACCAAAGGACACATCATCCAGACCAAAAGTTAACCAGGAAACATCAGAATTAATCGCTACTCTAGGCCAAATTGACCTAATGAACATTTATAGAACATTTCATCCAACAGCTGCAGAATACACATCCTTCTCAGAAGCACATGGAATATTCTCTAGAATAGGCTATATGTTAGGTCACAAAACAAGTCTGAACAAATTTTAGAAAATTGAACTCATACCAACTACCTTATCTGACCACAAAGGAATAAAACTAGAAATCAACAGCAAAAGGAACACTAGAAATCATATGAATACATGGAAATTAAACAATATGCTCCTAACCAACAAATGGTTCAAAGAAGAAATCGAGAGGGAAATTAAAATATTCCTGTAGGCAAATGAAAATGAAAACACAACATATCAGAACCTACGGGATACAGTGAAAGCAGTTCTAAGAAGGAATTTTATATCAAAAAATGCTTACATCTAAAAAGAAGAAAGACTTCAAGTAAACAGCCTCACACTACACCTCAAGGAACTAGAAAAACATGAACAAACCAACCCCAAATCAGAAGAAGGAGAGAAATGACAAAGGTCAGAGCAGAAATAAATAAATTAGTGATTAAAAAATAATACAAAAGATAAATGAAACAGAGTTAGTTTTTCAAAAAGATAAACCAAATTGATAAACCTTTAGCTACACTAACAAAGAAAAAAGAGAGAAGACACAAAATCAGAAATGAAGAAGGGGGCATCACAACTGATACCACAGAAATGCAAATGATCATAACAGACCACTATGAACAACTCTGTGAAAACAAACTGGAAAACCTAGAAGAAATGGATGAATTCCAGGACACATACAATTTACCATGAATCATGAAGAACTAGGAAACCTAAACAGATCAAGAACGAGTAATGAGACTGAAGCAGTAACAAAGTTTTCCAACAGAGAAAACCTCAGGACCAGATGGCTTTATTGTCAAATTCCACCAAACATTTAAAGAAGAATTAATACCAATTTTCTCAAACTCTTCCAAAAAATTGAAGAGAAAGGAATACTTCCAAACTCATTATACAAGGCCAGTATTACCCTCATACCCAAACTAGAAAAAGACACAGCAAAAAAAGAAAACCACAGGCCAATACCCCTAATGAATAAAAACGCGAATATCTTCAACAAAGTACTAGCAAGCAGAATCCAGCAACACTTCAAAAAATCATACACCATGATCAAATGGGATTCATCCCAAGGATAGAAGGATGGTTCAACATAAGCAAATCTATAAATGTGATACAACAATATGAAGAGAAAAAAAAAAACAACAACACAACAACACATGATCACTTCAGGAGATGCAGAAAAAGCATTTGATAAAATATAACATTTTTTAAGTTAAATTTTTCTGTTTTGAGGCATAAAGTTAACAGAAGCCTAAAACTGTTGTATGTTTAAAAAAGAGACAAAGATAATTGAATAAGCTGAAAATCAAAATGCAAATCCATTAAACATCTAGAGAACACATCAATACCATGGGGTTGTAATAGTTTGGTCACATGTCCTTTCACCTAAACTACTGGTCTTACATCACTATCTGGTTTCACTAATCAACAAAGATGGCAGGAGTATCTTAGACTGTAATTTAGTGAGGCACTTGGGTCATATAGAGCTAAACTTGAGTAAACATCTCATACTATATACATCAGTAGATATTACAATTGTGTTGCTTTTCTGTTAGATAGGGCAGACTTCTATAGCATGCTTGTATACTTTCACCTAAATTTTCTCTCATCAATATTCATCATTTAATAGAATACTTTCCCTGAATCTTTGCTTTGCTATACTATGCCTTTACCAATTAATTAGCACCTTGAAGGAATAGTCTATTGGAAATTTAGCTTCCTGAATCTCTCTTACAGTTAGAGGACATAACAGAACTCTTTTATAGGTTAATGAACCAAAACTTTATCTAGGTAAGTTCATTTATAAAATGAGGACTGTACGTCTGTGAATTCTAATTCAATAAATATCCCACAAGGTTTTTGCCATTATTAGCAACAACAGCATAATGATATCAAAACAAATAAAAAGACAAAGGACAAAACAAAACAAAAAAAACCCAACTCCATCAAAACTACCTACTTAAAGAGGGAGAGACCATGTCTCTTGTTTATTATATCTCCAAATACTACTGTTCAAAACAGTAGCTGATACATGGTAGTCATTCAATACATATTTGTTGAATAATTAACATAACAATATGACTAATACATCTGATATTTCTTATCTAGATCATGAATATGCCTATATAAGCAAACTTTCCAGATTAAGTGCCTTTATATTTGAAACTATTTACAAATATTCCACTACAGAAAGAAAATACTGCTTGTGTTAAAGTATATTTTCATCAGAGTCCTTTAGGATACTCTCTCAGAAAAACATCTACTAAGTATTGGATGCAATTCTCCATTAATACTATTTTACAAGTGCTAGAATTTTTTTTTTATTCCAGAGTAACAGAACATATTATTATGTGTGTCAGTCTTTGCATCATTTAAGCATCTTATACAATGAATAGGGACATTTGGATATCATGTGTAAGAGGGTTTAAATGTCTATTCATATAATGTTCTAATGCTAAAGGTTAAGAAGATCTGGTTGCTGAACCAACTGAGAATAGTATTATCTTGAAAAAAAAATAACAGTTTTATAGAAGCATAAGGTCAGATTCTAGCTATGATAACTTTATCTCTGTTGATCTATTTAGGGCTAAGTGAGAGTTTTATAAGTTTATTGTCTATAGATCGCTGCATTTTGAATACAGATCTTCAGACATTTGCTGACAAAACTTCTTTACAATTAGAATTACACTTCAAGATTTTGTTGTGGCAGATATCTCAAATAAACAGTTTTAGAATAGCACTTTAGTAATCTAATGAGGGTTTGTACCTGGAGTCTTATGAATAACTTGATTTTCTATATAACAATATTATGATGACTCTACACTGTATTGATAGTCTTTTTAAAAAATTCAAAATGATATCCTATAAGAATCATTGTAATGAGCATTTTAACTTTTGCTTCATGGATCAGGTTCATTCATTAGTCACGTTCATTCTTTTGCTTAGTGATTTTACTTTCTGAGTATATATATAACTGCTATGAACTCAAAACAACCTGGGACTTCTCTTTTCCTGAGTAAAGTGCATCTACCACCATGTTTTTATTAATAAACCACTAGTATTATTGTGTGTGTATATGTATGTGTGAGGGAATCACTTTTTCTAAAAACAGTGTAATGCATATTCTTTCATTCAATCAAAGAAAACTGTAGTCTCTTTATGTAAGGAATACAACATTGATAGAGAGAGGCTAGAACAGTACAGTAGAAGTACAAAGCAGGATATATTGAATTGTCAAAGGAATAAAGCAAACGGGCACTTTTATGAAACTAGTTACCAATCAGAAAAGGAGTTCAAAGTGGAGTCTGTGTCAGCAGTGTAGTACTGAAACAGGGTTTTAAAGGTTATCATTAAGAAAACAATATGTACCTCAACATTTTAAACTTTGGTTTATCTAAGCTGTTAAATATTCACAAGGGACATTTTATCCTTTAACCATAAATCTATGCCAAGTAGAGTTCATAAAACTGCTATAGGAGGTTCCTGCTTGTCACCAGCATGCATTCTTAGGAACCTCACCGTAGAGCAGATTGTTATAAAAATTTTATATTTCCTCATAGGAACAATGTTATAATTTGATGTTATATGGTAGACCAAGTATCAAATAAATCATAGACAAGACTGAAAGTATGTCATAAATTAACATATAACTATAAATTTGTGCAATAATTCTAAATGTTAAAATTATGCTCTGTGTTCTACACAATGGGCATAAATATAACATACACCCTGATAATTCATGGACCCCAGTGAATCATAAAATGAAAGTAGAATATATAAAAATACAGTATACTGAATTATGAATTTGACCTATCCACGTATTTAGTCGATTTAATTTTCCTGTAATATTTCATACTTTCCCTTCTCTTAACATCTTCCCATTTTATTACTGAACCCCCTACAATGGAAACAGCTACTACACTAAGTATAAATTTTAATAGTCAGATCTATCCCACTTACAGGATAATTAAATGTTGAAACAGATCTATCTTATGCCAAAATGTGGGAAATATGAGATTGCTAATTGAAAACCCTATTCCTAAATGGAAGAGGGTATGCATGTGCTACTGTTGACATACATTTGTATGTTTGGTTTGTTTCTTGTTTGTTTTACCTTTCAAAAGTTAATGTCATAGAGGAAAGAAAGAAATTTCTCTTTGAGTTATTACAAAAATATATAGAAGTATTTCCACATCTCTGGTATGTTCAAGGAGGTGTCATTGCCAAATACTAGGCAGGAAGGGGCAAGCTGAGGAACTGTTGATTTAAAATATATGAGAAATAAGTGAAATCCCAAGCATACACTTATTAAGGGCTACAGCAAACAGAAAGTAGACTTGGTCAGAGGATCTGAAGTACATGCAAAATTTCTGTACAGCTAAGAGTAACCAAGGTGCTAGTCAAGGGAGTTAGTGACCTCAACTATTAGAAAAACTGTGAGAATGTTAAAGCTCACATCTCATTTTTCACAGAGGGGAACACTTCCCGAGGCAGCTGTTTGTTCCAGCCTCAACTGCCACTTGTCCCTTCTGCCTAATTGTTCCTTCCTAACCAGTAGCAAGCTGCTTTGGGATGTTGCATGTTTTCACTAGAAGTATTCAGAAACTGAACAATTATTGTAGAAGAACTGCAAAATAATAGAATACAACTGAGAATTAATGAACTGTTGTGGTCTTAGACAAAAGTATGAGAGCTCTCTCTCTGCCCAAGATAGCACAGGAGTCTTTAGATTTTGAGGGCTTGAGTTTTTCGGGACCTGGACTTAGACTTAAAATGACC
>NW_007730405.1:147971-195157 GCF_000696425.1 Galeopterus variegatus
ACAGCTAAGAGTAACCAAGGTGCTAGTCAAGGGAGTTAGTGACCTCAACTATTAGAAAAACCGCGAGAATGTTAAAGCTCACATCTCATTTTTCACAGAGGGGAACACTTCCCAAGGCAGCCGTTTGTTCCAGCCTCAACTGCCACTTGTCCCTTCTGCCTAATTGTTCCTTCCTAACCAGTAGCAAGCTGCTTTGGGATGTTGCATGTTTTCACTAGAAGTATTCAGAAACTGAACAATTATTGTAGAAGAACTGCAAAATAATAGAATACAACTGAGAATTAATAAATGTTGTGGTCTTAGACAAAAGTATGAGAGCTCTCTCTCTGCCCAAGATAGCACAGGAGTCTTTAGATTTTGAGGGCTTGAGTTTTTCGGGACCTGGACTTAGACTTAAAATGACCTCATTTTTAAAAGCTAGACAACTCAAGAAATTTGATAATGTTGGTTTGTCCAAAGGAATGAAGTATCACGTGTTAGTAGAGAGTGGAGTACCCAAATCCCAGAACAAGATGGAGTTTTGTAGGGGGGAAATATAAAACGTGACCTATACTGCTAGTGAGAGGAAACTGTACCCTTCCCCAGTGAAATACTTCAGAAGTGGCTACACCTGTGAGCATCCAATTTATTATTTTTCATTGGTAAATAATTCTAGGTCACTCTCAAAGATCCTTGGTTATTTTGCTTAATATTAGGAGGAGTGGTCTCTTGAAGATATTTTAAATACTATAATTTTTAAAAGACATTCTGAGGAAAGTTACATTTATGTTTTTGAAAGATAATTTAGAAAAATCTCCATAATGAGAACTACAAACCACTCCTGAGAGAAATTAGAGAGGATACAAGANACACACACACACACACACACACACACACACAAAACAAACAAACAAACAAACAACAACAACAAAAAAAAACCGGGGTGGGGAGAGGAAGATATAACAACCACAATTTTTTTTTTTGAAGTTCTTACAACAAGCAAATGGAGGGGACACACTTGGGTGGGAGGGGGGAGAGGGAGGAGGGATGGAGGTTTCGGTGATGGGACACAATAATCAACTACATTGTATATTGACAAAAGAAAAATTAAAAAAAAAAAGAAAGATAATTTAAATAGCTTATTATATGTCTCCAAATATCTTATTGTTGGGCCGGCCCGGTGGCGCACTGCTACAGTGCGCCGCTTGGGAGCGCGGTGGATCTCCCCCCGAGGGTTCGGATCCCACATACAGACCGGTTCCCGCTCAATGGCTGAGCAAGGTGCGGGAGCAACACCGAGGGTTGCGATCCCGTTGCCGGTCCCAGTCCGGTACGGGCGCGACACTGAGGGTTGCGATCCATTGCCGGACATGAAAAAATACAAAAAGGAAAAAAAGAAAAACAAATATCTTATTGTTTAACAGATATTTATATATCAGATAAAGCTAAATTCATTAAACAGGTAAGTAAAGAAAGTAGCTAGTTAGCAAAATATTCTAGGCCCCAAATAACAATGGAAACTACTCCTATGGTTCTCAGATGTCTGTGACTTACTCTGATGTCATATGGCACCAAACTTTTTCATTTCATATTCTACATGTATTTCAAAGAACCCTGGGCTTTCTTTTAAATTTTAGTCAATGTGTTATTATTGTTTCTTATTTATTGATTGACATATGTTGATTGTACATATTTATGAGGTATAGAGTTATATTTCAATACATATATACAATGTTTGATAAAATCAGAGTGATTAGCATATTCATCATCACAAAAATTTATCATTTCTCTGTGATGAGAACATTTGAGCTCCTCTCTTCTAGCCATTTGAGAATATGCAATGAATTATTGCTAGATATAGATGACCAGCACTACTGTATACTACTAGAACTTATGTTTCCTATCTAGCTATAATTTCGTGTCCATTAACCAGCTTCTCCTTATTCCTTCTTCTCTCTCCCCTTCCTAGCCTCTTATTTTTTGTTTCTTTTTTAAAAAGTTTATTTATTTATTAATATTACTTATTTACATTCTATAATGTTGCTGAGAAGTTTGAGGGGAGGGGCAGAAGGGAAGAGAGAAGGAAATAGGTTGGGAGAAAAAGGAAGGAGGAAGGGTGGGGTTGAGGCCTGTGGCACCCCCGTCATTCCTGCAGGGGAGATCAGAGTGCTTCCAGCAGTGGCTTGGTCACAGCTGAGCTAGGTGCAGATGTCAAGGCAGTGTGGCTGAAGTCCTAATCCCCCACTGTCCCAGCTCGGGAGCCTGGGGCATTTCCTGTGGCAGCTCAGTGGCTGTCATTGGGCTGGTTGTGGGTGTTGGGGGGGCATGGCTAAGGTCCTTGGTCCCCCACCACCCTGCTCAGGAGAGCCCAGGGTGCTTCCTGTGGTGGCTTGGTGCTTGTTGCTCGGCTGGTTGCAGATGTCAGGCACATGGCTGAGGCCCTCAGCCCACCCCCTTCCCTCCTCCCTGGCTTGGTAGCCCAGGGGACTTCTGGACTTTCTAGATTTTATATGTGTTCTTGGGTGATGTGAGACCTTTACTAGTTAATATCAAACTTTGCTCTGGTCTGTGGGTATTTTGTTTTTTCTTCCAGTTCTGTGTTGGATTGTTTGCTATTCCTAACACTTAAACTCTGCCCTGGAAGTGATTTGTTGTCCTTTGCTTATTTCTAAAATAGGGGAACTTCTTGTGGGGACCAGCACTTGAGCTCTGTGGTTGAGTTAAATTGTTGGTTTGCTGATGATTCCCTGGGGAAGGCTTTTTGTACAGCTCAGATTTTAATGGTTGACTTTATAGGCCATGTCTCATGAGATCCAGTACACCTGGGTTGTGTGGAAACTTTGGTCTGGGCCTGAGCCTTTTCAGTGAATTGCACCCCCTGCAGTTCTGTGTTCCTAACCAGTCTCCACTGAGTGGTCCTGCACTGATTGTGGGGGCAGATTGGCTGTATTTACCATGCCCAAATGTTTCCCTGGTGGCCTGTCTCCCCAACCACCCATGCTCCAAACACTTCCCATGGGACGGGCCATGCTCCGGTCCCTTGCAATGACTAGTAGGCCTCTGAGTGGCTTCTTTTTTCAGTTGTTGTGGCTCCTAGCGCTTATGTGGGTCCATGGGAACCCTGTTAGTAGTCTTGCTGGCCAAGGGGCCACCAAGGCCCTCTTCTTTCCTGCAGCCTCCAAGCAACTTCATCCGAAGGGCACAGCTGCATTGCAGCTTTTGCCAGCTCCTGCTCTGTGTGCTCAGCAGGGCCAGCCTTGAAACAGTTCAAAATGGTCAGAAGAGTTCTTTTTTATCTCATTGTGGATTCGCCCACCTTCACACACTCTGAAGATCTCTCTCCTCTCCCCGTGATCCCTAGCAGCTCCACTTGGCTGTCCTTGCTTTTTAATAATTTTAAGTTGGTTGATTTGTGGGAGAGCGTGACGCTGGGACCGTCTGTTCTGCCTTCTTGACCAGAAGCCTCTTATTGTTTCTTAATCAGCTATTTCTACCCCTAACACATTCAAACAGAGCAAGGAGAATATGCCTTCAATATTTTTTGAAATCAGCTATCCTGATTCTCCTATATCTTTAATTTTATCTAACTGTCGGAATTTTGCTAATGAACATGCTCAAATTTCACCTGTCTCCCAAATTAAACACACACATACACATACAGAGAAAAACTAAAAGATAATTTTAAGAACCCGTACCTTTTTTCCAGTTTCTGTTTTTTGCAAACCATCGAAGGACAGGTCGGTCTGTGTTGCCTGTGCCCTCAATTTTCACAAGAGTGGGACTTCATTCCTCTGCTTGCTTGCTGTCTCAAACTCTGGTTTTTAATCTAGTCGTTGACAAAGTCAATCACTGTTTCACATTCCTTTTCTTCCTTTGCTTCTCTGGATCATTTGCCCTGTCAATACTTCTTTGAAATTTTGTAATTTTCTCTCACAATGTTCTTTTAATACTTCTCCTGCTTCCCATGCTGTCTTCTCAACTTTTTCTCGCTGCCTAACATGAATATTCTCCAAATATTCTGCACCTGTTTATCTTTTTCAGCACAGTCACCCTTAGCGATCTTATCCACACACAATCGTTTTAGGTTTCTTTACAAACATAGGTCCCCAACTGTGCATCCTTGGGCTGACTTCTCTAAGAGTCATACTCCTTAATGCCTGCTGGGAATTTCTATCTGGTTATTTCCCCAACAGTTCTCTACCTGAGATATTTCTTCTCTCTCTCAGTCTAAATCCTACCTGTTTTGTAAAACTCACTTGAGAAATAAACCCCATTGTGAAATCCTCCAGTTTGAATAAACTCTCCTTCAGTTGTGCTACCTTGTACTATTTTTAGGATATATCACATTCATTCTTACATTTGCTTAATAAATATTTTTATATCACTATAACAGTATTTTCAAATTTACTGAAAGAAATGAAACATTTCCAAAACAGTAAGGTAGTTAAATATTCAGTTAGAAACTATTTTAGTAATATGCAATACATATATATTTTGAAAAAAAAAAAATATATATATATATATATATATAGAGAGAGAGAGAGAGAGAGAGAGAGACTAATATAAATGGTCCAGAAGTTTATTAGAATACTAACAGTGTTAAAATACAATGGCCTTACAAACTAATAATATGACAAGATTGGCTTCATTTTGGAAATATATACAGTATCTCCAAAAAGAGTTTTATTTATTGTAGATATTTGGTCTTACCATAGAAATTTAGTGCTGAATCATAATTGTAAACATTAAAATGAAAGCAAGGCACATTTCTTTGATGTAGAAAGAAGACCAGGTCTAGGTGAGATACACAAGCTTCATAGAGATTCTCAGTTATTAATGTTGCTACATAATTTACATTTTAATAGCACCATGAGAATCGGGGTATACATGAAGGTAGTCTCCATAAAGAATCAGTAGCAACTTTATGTGGCAAAATATAGGGCTGTCTTTTAGTTCTCACTATGTTAAATTTTATCTTAATGTTCTGATACCAGTTTGCTGTGGATAAAAACAAAAACAACAAAACATGCATCATGTTCACTGCTAATTCAAATCTTTGTTCATGTTTTCTTATCTGGTTTCTCAATCTAACCTAATATGCTAATTTATTAATTCAACATGGTATAATATCAATTATGAATATCAATACCCCAGATGGCATCTTCGTGTGAGTCCAAAATAAAGGCATCCTATTTCAAATTACTTTACTTTCAATTATTGTAATATTGATTCTGTTGAAACAAAAATATTACTGCTATCTGTCAGATAATTGTAATAGAGATAAATACATGATATCTGTGGAAAAATGGCATCCTCTTAAATGTGGCACACTTGTGCAATAGACAACCCCCACAACAGTATGGACTGTGCAAAATTTTGCATATTAAACTTCTCAGAGCCTCAGTTTCCTAGTTTGTTAAATGAGAATGGTACCCATTTTGTAGAGTTTTTGTGAGCATATGTGAAAGCATTTCATCACAACATTTAGCATGAAGTCATTATTCAATAACTCTCAGTTTTCCATTTTTCCATCTGTACTTAAGAAATGTCTGAAGATTCTCTTAATATTTCTGAAGACTCCAATAATAATTTCCTAATGTTATAGCCCAAGGATCAGTAAATTTTTAATACAAAGAGCCAAACAGTAAGAACAGTTGGCACTTCATATCGTGGGTTCCACATCCACGGATTCAACCAACCACGAATCAAAAATATTAAAAAATAAATACATAAAAAAGAATACAAATAAAAGAATATAGTATAACACCACCTTACATAGCATTTACATTGTATTAGGTTTATATGTAATTTAGAGATGATTTAAACTGTATGGGAGGATGCATACATGTAGGTTATATGCAAATACTATGCCATTTTATATAAGGGATTTGAGTGTCTGTGGATTTTGGTATCCATAGTGGTCCTAGAACCAATCCCTTGCAGACACCAAGGGATGGATATATTCAAGGCTTTGCAGACCCTATACTCTCTGTTGCAACTACTCAACCATTGTATCACAGACTAGACAACATGTAAACAAATGACCATGACTGTGTTCTAATAAAATTTAATTTAAAAAAGCAAAACTGAAGGCATAATTTGGCCCATAGGCAACAGCCTGACCCCTCTTCCAACCTATACAGTCTCATTTCTTCTGTAATAACTAGAGGAGTTATGTTAGTCTATTTTCATTTTTTCAGGCCTTGTTCCACACAGAGAGAGTTGCAAAGGAAGGCACATTTTATTTAATTCTCTCTTACATCTCAGTTTATGCTTATATTAGGGATGAAGTTAGAAAAAACTTACCTTCTGAAGGCCTCTCCTTCCTGACCGTATGTATCGCTAAAGTTTTTTCTTTTCATTTTTTCCTTATCTTTGGTCAAAACTGATGATTTTTCTTTAGTTCTGTTGGGAAGAAAATACATTTAATTTCTTTCTATTGACATTTATTATTTAGGCATTATTTCTTTTTTTATTCTCATTTTTATGAACAAATTTTACAAATCTACTTTATGTAGGAGGCCCCAGATCTTATTTTCTAAGGTTATCTTTACTTTTTAATTAAATAAAATGTCTCAAGACAGTATTACTCATATTTTGGGGTGCTCAGCACCCATGCCATGCCTTTTGTGGCTTTTCAAGAATCCTATGTTCTGATGGCCTATCTTCTTATGAATTTTTGCTCAAGCAAAATTATCAGCCCTATTAATGATCAGATCTGTTCTGCAAGGCACCATTTACTCAAGTTTGAGGGCTGAAGCAATCTTTAAAAGAAGGCATTGGGACAATGTAGGTTTTCTACCATACATCCAAAAACAGAAGTTAATTTAGCTTTCATAATGAAAATAAGTTTCAGTTTTCTAAAGTTTCCCAGCCCGGGGCATGTATGTAAAATGAACTTTTTAACGTGAAAATAAAAGTTATTTTGCTATTTTAAATAGTGTCCTTTTCTCAAAGGGTTTTTGATGCACTCATTCGTCCTTCAGAATTGGTTTGTTTTTTATTTGTCTTATCATTGAGATAAAGGATCTTCTGTACAGAAAAAAAAGGAAGGAAGTCAAACCAATAATCTTTTCATAAAAATTAGAAATATACATAGGAAAAGATTTGAACACACCACATACACTGTATTATTTATTACATTGACTTAAACTAAGGACATAATAAATATCTAACTAACCATTACAACCTTATTTCAAAAGAATAAAAATATGGAATATACAAGATAAAAATTTAAATGAAAATCAAAGCAAGATATTTTTTCATTAGAATTTTTTTCATTATACAGGAATTAATTCAAAGACTTGTGAATAAAAAACAAGTTTCTGGTAATTATCACAGTGTGATGTCCGCATCCCCTATGTACCCTTGAGACAACATTTATATCAAGATATTGACAACCTTAATTTGGAATCATTTTCATGCTACATTACTCTATTCTTTTTACTTTGTGTTCTTTATAAGTAGTTACTAATCCAGCCCATGTCACATAATCTGCTTAGCTCAATGTTTCCTTACTTTTGTCATAGACTATACTCAGTTACAGCAAAAATTTATTCCTAAACTGGTCATACATTTGTAAAAAATACAGATATATAACTTGTTCCTAGGTAAATAAATAGGAAAAGAAATGAAAATGCACACACAGGCATCGAAAGAAGCATGCCTGGAAATTTTTAAGTTATACATGATTACTATCTAAATACTGATAAAATTATAATGATGAATATATTTTATTTTTATCTCATGTCAATTTTTCTGAAATGTATGCATATTACTCTCAGAAAATGCAATCAAAACCTTTTGTGATTAAATTTCTTTTCAGTTCTGGCAGTCTATAAATCTCAAACAAACGTATGGACTTAAAATAATTTCTGGAAGGAGCTCACAAAGGTCCACCCTTTTTAGGAACTTTTGAGTCTTTCCAGGTTGTACCAGGATACATTTTGCTGCCATTATTGATCCCAGAACTAGTTGAGGATAGTCTGAAACTCAGATACTTTACAACTAGAAACTTCTGGCATCTCTTTTTACAATATCTGTATTAGTTTGTTTTTTGTTCCTTATAACAGAATACCTGAAATGATAATTTATAAAGAAATAGAATTTATTTCTTATGGTCCACAGGAACTCATCTGGTGAGGGCCATGTTCTTGGTGCTGACTCTCTGCAGCAAACATAGTATATCACATGGTGAATAAACCGAGCAAGAGATAGACGCTTCTCTCTCTCTCTCAAGAAGCTCTCTCTCAAGAGAGCTAAGCTTCTCACTCTCTGTCCTTATATAAAGCTATCATAACCATACCCATGACCACCCAGATCAATCCACTCACAATCTAATCATCTCTTAAAGGCCCCACCTTTCAATTACTGTAGTAGAATTTTTTACTTTCTTCATACTATTACAATGGAGATTAAGTTTCCAATGAGTTTTGGGGGAACATGCAATCCACAGCAACATTTTATCATTGGTTTTATAATTAACCCGTTTTGCTTGTAACTGAAAGGCTATCATACACACATCCCCAGTATTTCTTCATTGTACAGTGTATTAAGTCTATTTTCTGTTGCTTATAACAGAATACCTGAAACTGGGAAATTAATGAGAAACTGAAATTTTTTCTTACAATTACTGAAGTTGGAAAGTCCAAGGTCCAGGAAGCACTTCTGTGAAGGCCTTCTTTTTGGTGGAAACTCTTTGCAGAGTCCCAGACAGCACAGGGAATCACATGATAAGGAGGAGGGAAGAGCATGATTTCTTCTTCTCTTATAAAGCCCCCAGTCTACTCCCTGACAACCTATTAAATCATTAACCCATTAATTAATAGATGGACTAATCCATTTATGAGGGCATAGTTCTCATCATTCAATCACCTCTCAAAGATCCCACCATTCAAATACCATATTGAGGATTAAGTTCCAATATGAACTTGGGAGGGAACAAGCACTCAAACCATAGCATTCCACCCCTGGCTCCCCAAATCTCATATCCTTCTCACATACAAATATTTTATCCCCATAGCCCCAAAGACTTAACTCATTCCAACTCAAAAGTCCAAAGTCCTATCCGTAAAGTCAAAACAAGTTTCCCACTTCCAAGACACAATGGTGGGAAAAATATAGGGTATAAATTCCTGTTTTAAAAGGGGGCAACAGAAAGAAAGGAGTAACTGGCCCAAAGCACATCCAAAACTCAGAAAGGTAGGCAATAAGTCTTAAAGCTGGAGAATAATATCCCTTGATTCATGTCCAGTATCTTCTGCATGCTGGTGTGAGGGTTGAGACCCCAAGGCCTCAGGCAGCCCCACTCCAATGGCTTTTCTGGGCTCAACTCATTCTTCAGCTCTCCCAGGCTGGACTTGTCTGTCGTTCTGCCCCTATGCCTCCACTAGGCATTTTTCTGGTTGAGGTTCTCTGCTGCAATTCCTACTTCATGTTTCTGTCTGGCATTACACCAGTGGAGGCTCTCTGTGGTAACTCCACTGCTGAGACATCTGTTTGCCTGCACCGCCAAGTTTGTCCATACATTCTTTGAAATGTGGGTGGCCTCTACAGCTTTTGCCTTCTGCAAGACTCCAGAATTAACACTACATGGACTAGACACTACCAAGGCTTCTGGCTTGTATCTTCTGAAGCAGCAGGTTCAGCAGCATCTGGGGCCAATTTAGCCATGGCTGGTGCAGCTGGAGGAGCTGGGGTGCAGGGAGCAGCATCCCAGTGTGGCCCTGGACAGTAAGCTTGTAGAGGGCATCCTGGGCTTGTTCCCAGAAATCATTGTGTCTTGTTAGGCCTCTGCACCTGTGATGGGAGGGGCAGCCTGGAAGATCTCTGAAATGCCTTCAAGGTCTTTTTTCCATTGTTCTGAAGCGGAGCACCTGACTTCCTTGTATCTGCACTGGTCTCTTTAGCAGCTGGTGGTTACTCAACAGCAACTGCCTAGTATGTGTCAGGCATTACTTAGGCAGTTGAAATTCGTGAGTTATATGAAAGAAAGAAAGAAAATGCATCAGAAACATTTTATTGAAGTCCATGTAATCTACACAAGCCAAGGGTTAAATGTCAGTTTGTACAATCTTTCCTCACTCTAACAAACTAGTGTATTTCACTAAAGAACAATGAGAATTCCTTGTATGGCTTATTTTCTGCTTTCGTGTTTTATGAATAACTCAGTTTTTCAGCAATGCAGAGTTCATTGACATAGACAGAGACATTTTTACTGTGTAATTTATTCTTTATGACTAAATGAAACATTTCTACATAGTCATTGTCTTTGTCTTATAACTTACCAGATTGAAATTTGGATTTCTTTATGTTATTGCATACATGATATTTTTTCCTCTCAGTTTTTTACATATAGTAAAAATAACATAAACTTTTAATTTTCAAAGAAAACCTCTCTTTATATAGTCTCTATAAATATTTTCAAGGGCTCCACTTACCAGTAATATGTTATGCTTAATAGCCTACCCTGGTTATTGAATATATTCATATATGTAATTTTACTGATTGGAATTGCTTTAGGTCAGAAGTTCTTCCTTTCTAAAATTGGCATCAGCAGATTCCTGATTGATGAATTCTGAAATTTGTTATATATTTCTGCATAATTTTGCCAACAAAGTAAGTGGAGCAAAGGGCTGAAACATCCATGGCTCCATGAAGCTCAGATGACATTTCTGCAAAATGAGCTTCAATTCAGTTACATTTACGAGTAGGAATTAGTTTTCTGGCCTTTGGCTCCAGATGATGGACTCCTATAATTAGACTTTAAAGTTCTGCATGTGATTAAATCTGCAATCCTTTGATTCCCCTCATCAAAGCACATTATAAAAGTTTTGAGCCTCTTTCTATTTGCCTTCAAGCTTTTGTGCTTTTCTCCTTATGTGATCTCCAAACAGTTTAATAGGACATCTATTTTGAGTCCTATAAATATAAATACCTTGGAGAATTTTATTTTTGTAAATTAGATAAGAATTAGAATTATGGCTTCTCTCTCTTTTTTTAACAGGCTATTTATGAAAGTTTGAAAAACTTTAAAGTGAGTACAGAAGAGGAAAACTTTAGAAAAATCTTACACTGTAGGAGGAAGTCCTTTTGCCATCAAAAGATAGAGAAGGCACAAAGTCCTGCCAAAATTAGAAAGGGGCAAAGCCAATAAAATAGAATATCTTCTCGTTATGTAAAGCCCCTGGCATATTGTAGTTGCTTAGGAGATGTTCATTTAGTTACAATTATAGTTATATGATATTATAATTATAGATAATTACATAATGATTATATAATTTATTATGATAATGAAAATGCCTCAGAGCTGATGAACAAGAAATCACTGGGATTAACGTCTTCCTGGAGATATCTCCATTTCTAACATGTCCTTTTTATTTTTTAATAATGCAAGAATATGTGCTTAATAAAAGCAAAGGCAAGTGAAATAAAAGTAAAATTGCACATTTTATTCTTTGATATTGCTATGATTTCTATGTTTCACCCAAAAAACATGTGTTGGAAACTTATTCTTCAATGCAACAGTTGTAAGAGGTAGACTTTTAACAGGGGATAGGCCATAAAAGCTTCATCCTCATGAATGGGCTATTATAAGAGGGCTTGAGGCTTCTAGCTGCACCTCTTTCTCTCTCTCACATTTTCGTTGCCCTTTTGCCATCGAAGGATGCAGCAAAAGTCCCTTGACAGATGCTGACACCCTGATATGGGACTTTCCAGCTTCCAGAACTGTGAGAAAAAAATTCCTTTCTTCATAAATTACCCAGTCTGTGGTATTATGTGATAGCAGCGTACAATTAACTAAAACAGGACTGTATATATTTTAATTTGTTAAATTGTGGTAAAATATGATATACATTTTACCATTCTAACCATTTTAAGTGTGCAGTTCAGTGGCATTAAGTACATTCTTTTCACTGTTCAGTCATCACTTAAATCCACCTCCAGAGCTTTTCCATCTTCCCAAAGTACAGCATCATACCCATTCAACCAGAATTTCCCATTTATCATTCTCCCAGCCCCTAGCAAACACCATTCTACTTTCTGTTTCCCTGAATTTGACCAATGTGGAAACCTCATATAAGTGAAATCTTACAATATTTCTCCTTTTGCGACTGGCTTATTTTATTTAGCATAATGTCTTCAAGGTTCATTCATGCTATAGCACATATAAGAATTTCCTTGCTTTTTAAGGTTGAATAATATTTCATTGAATTTGTGTACTACATTTTGCTTATCTAGTCATTCATCAATGGACAGTTGGTTTGCTTCCACCTGTTTTAGTCCATTTTGTGTTGCTATAACAGAAATACCTGAGACTGGGTTATTTATAAGGAAAAGAGGTTTATCTGGCTTGCAATTCTGGGACAGCTGCATCTGGCATGGGCCTCAGGCTGCTTCTACTTATGTCAGAAAGTGGCAGGCAGCCGGTGGGTATGAGCAGATCACATGGTGAGAGGAAGCAAGAGAGAGAGAGGAGGTGCCCAGGGTCTTTTTAAGCAATGAGCTCTTGTGGGAACTAATAGAGTGAGAACTCACTCATTAATCTCCCCTCCCCCAGGGAGAGCATGAATCCATTCATGAAGGATCTCCTCCCATGACTCAATCAGTTTCCAACACTGCCACATTGGAGATCAAATTTCCACATGAGTTTTGGAGGGGACAACACATCCAAACTCCATCACCACCTTTTGGCTATTGTGAATAAAGCTACTATGAACATGGACTACAAATATATGTTTGAGTCCCTGCTTTCAGTTCTTTTAAGTATATACTCAGAGGTGGAATTGCTGGATAATATGGTAAATCTATTTTCAACTTTTTGAGAAACCACAATACTGTTTTCCACAGTGACTGCACAATTTTGCATTCCCATCTGCAGTAGTGAACAAGGGTCCCAGTTTCTCCACATCCTCACCAACACTTCTTAACTTTTCTTTTGATAGGCATTCTAATGGGTATGAATTCATATTTCAGTGTGGTTTTGATTTATTTGTATTTGTTAATCATTAGTTATGTTATGCAATTGTTTGATGTGTAGTTGTTCATAGTACTCTCTTAAAATCCTTTTTATTTCTGTAAAATCAGTAGTATTTTTATTTTTGATTTTAGTTATTTGGGTCTTTTTTTCTTTTTTTGTTAATCATTATAGCCAACATTTGTCAATTGGATTGATTTTTTTCCATGAGCCAACTCTTGGTTTCATTGATTTTTTTCTATTTTCTATTTTATCTCTGCTCTAATATTTATTATTTCCTTCCATATACTACCTCTGAATTTAGTTTGTTCATCTTTTTCTAGTTCCTCGCGATGTGAAGTTAGGTTTTTGAGTTGAAATCTTTCTTTTCTTATTGAAAGCATTACAGCCATAAATTTTCCTCTTACCATTGTTTTTGTTAAATCCCATAAATTTTGATATGTTGTATTTTTATTCTAATTTCTCTCAGGTTACTTAGATACTTTCTAATTTCTCTATGGTCTCTTCATCGACACATTGGTTTTTTGAGAGGGTGTTATTTAATTTCCACATATTTGTGGATTTGCCTGTTTTTCTCATGCTGTTGATTCTAGTGCCATTTCATTGTGGTTAGAAAAGATACTTTGAATAATTTCAACCTTTTAAAATTTATTGAGGCCGGCCCGTGGCTCACTCGGTAGAGTGCGGTGCTGATAACACCAAGGCCACGGGTTCGGATCCTATATAGGGATGGCCAGTTTGCTCACTGGCTGAGCGTGGTGCTGACAACACCAAGCCAAGGGTTGAGATCCCCTTACCGGTCATCTTTTTTTTAAAAAAAAAAAAAATTTATTGAGACTTGTTTTGTGGCCTAACATGTGAGCTATCCCACAGAATGTTTCATGTATACCAGAGGAAAATGTGTGATCTGTATTCTTGCATGTAGTATTCTGTATGTCTGTTAGGTCCAGTTGGTCTATAGTGTTAAAGTTTTCTATTTCTTTATTGATCTTTTTTAAATTTATTTTTTAATTGAAACATAATTGATCATATATATCTGTGGGGTACAGTGTTGAAAATCAATACCTGTATGCAATATGTGATACTCAAATCAGAATAATAAGTATATTCAACATTACACAATGTGGTCATTTTTTGTGGCCCTTTACCAATTTCTTGCGAACCTACCACCTCCTCCCCCTCTCTCACCTCTGGTGATCCCTTCCTTCCTTCCTTCCTTCCTTCCTTTCCACTCAGTAGGGAGGATATGTGGTATTTCTCTTTCTGTGCCTGGCTTATTTCACTTAACATAATTTTCTCCATATTCATCCATGTTGCTATGAATGGCAAAATTTCATTCCTTTCTATGGCACAGTAGTATTCCATAAATGTGTGTGTGCATGTGTGCATGTGTGTGTGTGTTTGTGTGTGTGTATACACACACCACTTTTTCTTATCCAGTCATCCAGTAATATAAATTCATTTATTTATTTATTTAATTTTATTTTTTGATTGGTAAGGGGATCACAACCCCTGGCTCGGTGTTGTCTGCACCACACTCAGCCAGTAAGCGCACCAGCCATTCCTATATAGGATCCGAACCTGCAGCCTTGGTGCTATTAGTGCCATACTCTCCCAAGTGAGCCATTGGGCCAGCCCCAGTAATAGACATTTAGGTTTAGTAAATGGTCCTGGAAAAATGGGACATCCATATGTAGAAGAATGAAACCAGACCTGTACCTTCCACCATAAACCAAAGTCAACTCAAAATGGATTAAAGACTTACATGTAAGACTTAGAAAGTATAAAAGTCTTAAAAGAAAGCATAGATGAAACACTTCAAGAAGTAGGACTGGGCAAATACTTCATGAATAAAACCCCAAAAGCACAGTCAAAAAAATAAAAACTAAACAAATGGGATTACATCAAATTAAAAAGCTTCTGCATGCAAAAGAAATAACTGAGTGAAAAGGCAACCTAGAGAATGGGAGAAGATATTCACAAACTATGCCTCCAACAAAGGATTAGTATCCAGAATATACAAGGAACTCAAATAACAGTTAAAACAAAGCAAAACAAAACAAAATGAACAACAACAAAAAAAATGAGTAACCCAATAACCCAATTAAAAAATGGGCAAAGGAGCTGAATAGACATTTCTCCAGGAAGATACACAAATGAGCAACAGAAACACAAAAAAATGTTCAACATCACTAAGCATCAGGGAAATGCATATCATATCGTCCCAGTTAGGCTGGCCATTGTCAAATAGATAGAGAATAACAAATGCTGGTGAGGATGTGGAGAAAGGAGAACCATCCTACATTGTTAGTGGAACTGTAAATTAGTGCGGCCATTATGGAAAACAGTATGAAGTTTCTTCAGACAACTACAGATAGATCTTCCATACAATCCAGCAATCCCACTGCTCAGTATATATGCAAAGGAATGAAAATTATCATGTTGAAGGGATACCAGCAGTCCCATTTTTATTGCAGCTCTATTTACAGAAGCCAAGAGTTTGAATCCTTTTTGATCTTGTTTGTTTTTTCCTTTCATTAATCAGGTGGAGTGATGAGTTCTACTATTACTGTACAGCTGTCTATTTCTCTCTTTAATTCTGTCAATATTTGCTTTCTATATTTAGGAGCTCTGATGTTTGGTTCATATATGTTTGTTATAATTATACCTTGTTGGTGAATCAACCCTTCCATTATTAAAAAAATGTCCTTCTTTGTCTATTGTTACAATTTTTGAATTCAAATCTATTTTGACTGAGATAAATATATGTAAGTATAACTTTCCATGGTCTCTTTTGGGTACTATTTGCATAGAATATCTTTTTTCATCTTTTCACTTTTAATCTAGGAATGTTCTTAGACCTAAAATGAGTCTCTTGTACACAGTATGCAGTTGGGTACTGCTTTTTTAATCCACTCTGCCAATGTATGTCTATTGAGTGGGAAGTTTACTCCATTTATGTTGAGAGTAATTACTGTTTAAAAAGACTTACTAGAGCCATTTTGTACAATGTTATGTGCTTTATAGCTATTTGTCCTTCATCTCTTCCCTTAATGCCTTTTTATGGCTTATTTATTTCTTTTGCATATTTCGATTCCCTTTCAATTTCCTATTAAGTACCTTCTTAGATTTTTTGTGTGGTTTCCATTGGGATTACATATTGCACCATAATGTCATAGGAATGTATTTTAAACTTATGCCCACTTAACTTCAATTACATAAAAAATTCTACTTCTTTACAGCTCTGCACCCCCAATTTCTATTATTGATGTTAAAAATTACATCCATATGTACTGTATACCTATTAACACAGATTTATAATTATTTTTATGCTTTTGTATTTTAAAACCTATAAAAAATAAAAATTGGAGTTTTTCTAATAAAATTTACAATAATACCATTTTATCTATTTATCCATATATTTACACTTATCAGAGAACTTTAAATTTTTATCTGGATTTGAATTGCTTTCCAGCATTCTTTCATTTCAATTTGAAGGACTCCCTTTTCCATTTCTGTAGAGCAGGTTTAGTAATAATGAGCCCCTCAGTTTTTGCCTCTGAATGTATTGATTTCTTTTACTCTTTTGAAGTACAGTTTTACCAGATATAGAATTCTTGGTTGACAATTTTCTTTTTCTTTCAACACTTTAAATACATCACCTAACTGTCTTCTGGCCTGTAAGATTTCTCTTTTTTTAATTTTCAATTTTTTTCCAGATTTATTGAGACATGTTTAACACATAAAAATTGGATATATTTTAGGTGGGAAACATGAGGTTTGATATATATATATACACACACACACATTTTAAAATAATTTCCACAATCAAACTAATTAACATATCTGTTACCCCATGTGTAGGGTGAGAACACATGAGACCTACTCTCTTAATAAATTTCAAGTATATAATACAGTATTATTAATTATAGTCATCTTGGTATACAATAGGTCATTTATACATCATTATCTTATAACTAAAAGTTTGCACCCCATGATAAATATCTACCACTGCCATCCCCTAGTAATCATCATTCTACTCTCTGTTGCTATGAGTTTGACTTTTTTTTAAAGATTCCACATACACATGATATCATACGGCATTTAGCTATCTTTATCAGGTTTATTTCACTTAGCATAATTTCCTTCATGTTCATCCATGTTGTCACAAGTGGTAGGATTTCTTTCTTTTTCAGTGCTGGTAATATTCCATTATATATACCAATTTATTTATCTATTCATGTGCTGACAGACACTTAGGTTGTTTTGGTATTGTGAATATTGAGAATAAGGCCACAGTAAACATGGGAGTGCAAATACGTCTTCAAGACAATTTTATTTCCTTTGGATATATATCCAGAAGTAGGATTGCTGGATCATATCATATGGTAGTTCTATGTTTATTTTTTTGAGAAAACTCCATACTTTTTTCATAATGATTGTAACAGTTTACATTCTAACAATAGTGCACAAGAGTTTCATTTTCCCCACATTTCTGCTAACATGTTAATGTTTGACTTTTTGATCATAGCCATTCTAACAGATGTGAGGTAATATCTCATTATAGTTTTGATTTGCATTTTCCTGATGATTAGTGATCTTGAGCACATTTTCACATATCTGTTGGTTACTTGATATCTTATTTAGAAAAGTGTCCATTCAGGCCAATTTTTTTATTCAGGGTATTTATTTGCCCTTGAGTTGTATGAGTTCCTTATATATTTTGGAGATGAATTTCTTATCATATATATGGTTTGCAAGTACTTTCTACCATTCTGTAGTTTGCATTTTCATTTTGTTGATTGTTTTCTTTGCTATACAGAAATTTTTGGTTTGGTGTAGTCTCACATGTTTATCTTTGCTTTTATTGCCTGTACCTGGGAGGACAGGATCAAATCTAAAAAATTATACCAAGAAAAATGTCCAGGAAATTTTTTCTATATTTTCTTCTAGGAATTTTATGGGTTCAATCCTTAAATTTAATTCTTTAGTACATTTTGAGTGATTTTTATGTACAGTATAAGATAATGGTCAATTTGGTTATTTTGTGGTGGATATTTAGTTTTCCCAGCACCATTTACTGAAGAAACTATCTTTTCCCTATTGTGTATTCTTTGCAGTTTTGGTGAAAATAGTTCATCCTATAGGCAGATGTTTATGTCTGGGCTCTCTTTTCTGTTTCATTTTTCTCTTTGTCTGTTTGTATGTCCATATCATACTGTTTTAATTGTTATAGTTTTGTAGTATGATTTGAAATCAGGCAGTGTTATGCCTGCACCTTTATTTTTCTTGCTCAAGATTTTTTCAGCTACTTGGGAGCTTTTGCAGCTGTGTATAAATTTTAGATTTTTTATTTCAATTTCCATGAAAAATTGCCATTGGAATTATGACAGGGATTGCATTCAATCTGTAGATTGCTTTGGGTATGAACATCAAAAAATATTAACTCTTCCAATTCATGAACACAGACTATCTTTCTACTTATTTGTGCCTTCTTCATTTTCTTTCATCAATATTATGTAATTTTCAGTGTACACATCTCTCACTTCTATGTACTCCTTCTATTTTATACTTTTTGATGCTATTGTAAATGGGATTAAAAAAAAAAATTCCAGTTACTTTGTTGTTAGTGTATAAAAAACACAACAGATCTTTGTATGTTGACTTTGTAACCTGCAATTTTACCAAATTTATCAGTTCTAACAATTTTTTGGTAAAGTCTTTTGGATGTTCTGTATATAATGTCAGGTCATCTGTAAACAGACATAGTTTTACTTCTCCCATTCTGATTTGGATGCCTTTATTTTTTTTCTCTTGTCTAATTTTTCTGGCTAGGACTTTCAGATTATATTAAATAGAAGTGGCGAGAGTGGGCATCCTTGTGTTGTTCCTGACCTTAGAAGAAAAGCTTTGAGGATGATGTTACTATGAGTATGTTGTCAGGTGTGGGCTTGTGATATATGGCCTTTTTTATGTTGAGGTACATTCATTCAATACCTAATTTGTTGAGTTTTTACTTACCATGAAACAGTGTTGAATTTTGTCAAATGGTTTTTCTACATCTACGAAAAAATTATATAATTTTTGTTCTTCATTTTGTTCCTGTGATGTACACATTTATTGATTTATGTATGTTGAAGCATCCTTGCATCTCAGGGATAATCACACTTGATCACAGTGTATGATCTTTTCAATGTGCTGTGGAATTCTGTTTACTAGTATTTTATTGAGAATTTTTGCATAAATGTTCATAATGATTTCTAGATTTTTTTATGAGGCAGCTTACTTAATAACAAAGATAGAAAAAACAAGCAAACAAACAAACTATTGACCAATATCCGTTATGAACATTCTATAGTTTGTTTATTTGCTCGTTTTTTCTATCTTTGGTATCAGGGTAAGCTGCCTCATAAAGAAGCTGCAAATCATTTCTCCTCTTCAACATTTTTAGAAGAATTTGAGAATGATTAGTACTGTTTTTAAAAATGTTTTGTGATACAGCAGTGAAACACTTTGTCTCTGAGCTTTTCTTGTTGGAAGATTTTTTGATCACTGATTCAATCTTCTTACTTGTTATTGGTCTGCTCACGTTTTCTATTTCTTCATGATTCAGTCTTGATAGACTGTAGGTTTCTAGGAATTTTTCATTTCTCCTAGGCAATTCAATTTGTTGGCATATTCAACAGAGTTCATAGCAGTCTTTTAGAATTCTTTGTGCATCTGTGGAAATATCTTATTTTTAATTAATAATTTTATTTGAGTCTTCTATCATTTTTCTTAGTCTCTAGGTTTGTCAGTTTTGTTTATTAATTCACAAAACAAACTCACTTTATTTTCTATTGTTTTTCTACTCTCTATTATACTTTCACTCTGATTTTTGTTATTCCCTCTTTCTAAAAATGTTGGTCTTAGGTTTTTCTTCTTTTTGTAATTTCTTGAATTGTAAATTTAGGTTGTTTATTTGAGATCTTTCTATTTTTTTAACGTAGTCATTGTCACTAGAAACTCTCCTGTTAGAACTGCTTTAATTGTAACCCATAAGTTTTGGAATGCTGTGTATCCACTTTGTTTGTCTCAATATATTTTTCTATTTACCTTTTGATCTTTTGTTTTTGGATATTGTTTTATGCTTTATTATTTACTTATTTATTATAACATGATGTTGACTATACTAATTATCTTTATTTGAGCATCACATATTGCACACAGGTATTGATATTCAATTCTGTATCCCATGGATATGTCTAATCAACTACTTTTGATCTCTTCTTTGATCTATTGGTTGCCAAGTGGGGTGATTTTTTATTTCCACCTATCTGCAATATTCTAGTTCTCTTCCCTTCATTGATTTCTACTTCATACTACTGTGGTAAGAAAAGATGCTTGACATGATTTTGAGCTTCCTAAATTTGTCAAGACTTGTTTTATGGCCTAACATATGATCAGTTCTGGAAACTGTTCTCCATATGGCTGAAAATAATGTGTTGCCATCTGAAGGAATGTTGTGTATATGTTTGTTAGGTATACTTGGTCTAATATGTATTTCAGATCCACTTTTTCTTATTGATTTTTTTGTCTGGATGACCTATCCATTGTTGAAAGTTGGGTATTGAAGTCCCTTACTATTATTACATTGCTGTCTATTTCTACCTTCAGATATGTTAGTATTTACTTTATATATTTAGGTGCTCTGATGTTGGGTGTACACATATTTATAATTGTCATACCTCTTGATGAGTTGACACTTTGTCATATACAATGACCTACTTTATCTCTTCTGACAGTTTTTGACTTTAAGTATTTCATCTGAAATATGTATAGCTAACCCTAATCTCTTTTGCTTATCATTTTCATGAAATATCTTTTTTTATCTTTTCACTTTCAGTCTATGTGCATCCTTAAAACTGAGATGACTCTCTTGTAGGCAGCAAATAGTTGGATCTTGTTCTTACTTTTTTTCTTATCTATTCAACCACTTTTTTTTTTTTTGTCTTTTGTCTTTTTCTGTGTCCGGCAACGGATCACAACCCTCAGTGTTGCCCCCGTACCGGACCGGGGACCGGCAACGGGACTGCAACCCTCGGTGTCGCTCCCGCGCCTCGCTCAGCCAGTGAGCGGGAACCGGTCTGTATGTGGGATCCGAACCCTCGGGCGGGAGCGCCACCGCGCTTCCCAAGCGGCGCACTATCCAGTGCACCACCGGGCCGGCCAACCACTTTGTTTTTTGATTGGAGAATTTATTCCATTTATATTTAAAGTAATTATTAATACATAAGAACTTACTATTGCCATTTTGTGAATTGTTTTCTGGCTTTTTTGTAGATCCTTTGTTCCTTTATTCCTCCTTTGCTGTCTTTCTTTGTGATATTTTTTGTAGTGTTATGCTTTTTTCCTTTATATTTATCTTTTGTAAATCCACTATAGGTCTTGCTTTATGGTTACCATGAGGCTTATATAAAATATCTTATAGTTACAACATTCTATTTTATGCTAACAACTTAACTTTGATCACATATAAAAGCTCCACACTTTTACTATCCCCTGACATTTTATATTTTGGGTGGTACAATTTACAACTTTTTCCATTGCATGTCCACTAAGATTGCTGTAGCTACAGTTATTTTTAATACTTTTGTCTTTTAACTTTTATACTAGCATTGTAAGTTATTTAAACACCATCAGTATAATATTATAGTTTTCTCAATTTGATTGTATATTTGCCTTTCCCAGTGAGTTTTATACTTCCATGTATTTCATTTTCAAAAACTCCCTTTAGTATTTCTTGAAAGGTAGATCTAGTGGTGATAAACTCCCTCTGCTTTTATCTGTATGTAAAAATCTTTATTTCTCTCTCATATCTAAGGACAGCTTTGCTGGTAATGTATTTTTGGTTGGCTAATTTTTTCTTTCAACTCTTTGAATATGTCATCCCACTCTCTCCTGGCTGGTAAAGTTTTATCTGAGAAACCCATTGACAGCCTCATGAGAGTTCCTTTGTATGTGATGAGTCTCTTTTCCCTTGCTGCTTGCAAAATTCACTCTTTGTCTTTGACTTTTGACTGATTGATTATAATATGTTATGGTGAAGTCTTCTTTGATTGTACCTCATTGGAGGTATTTGAACTTCATGTACCAGTATGTGCATATATCTTCCCAGATTTGGGATGTCATTAGTCAACATTTCTTTGAATAAACTCTCTGTCACTTTATCTCCTTCTCCCAATGCTAATTTCTCTCTACCATAATGCTAATGTTAGCTCTCTTGATGGTGTTCCTTAAATCTCACAGAGTTTATTTATTTCTTTTCATTCATTATTAATCTTTGTCTTTTGGGTAATTCCAAATGATCTTTCAGCAAGTTTGCCCATACTTCTGTTTGATTGAGTCTGATGTTGAACTCTCTATCCATTTTTAGTTGTCATTGTATTCTTTGCTTCCAAATTTTCTGTTGTTTTTTAAAAATATTATCAAACTCTGTTGATTTCTAATTTTGTTTGTGTATTGCTTTTATGTTTTTCTTAAATTGTTTACCTGTGTTCTCTTGTAGTTCACTGAGCTTTATTACAATTACTTTGGATTCTTTGGAAGTCAGTTTGTGGAATTCCATTTGTGTGAGGTTGGTTATTGGAAATGTACTATGCTTCTTTGGTAGAGTTACGTTTTCCTGGTTCATCATGATCCTTGTAGCCTTGTGTCTGTGTCTATGAATTCGAGTAAGCAATCACCTCTTCTAGATATTATGAAATGGCTTTGGTAAGAAAAACCCACCTGCTAGGTGGAGGGCTCAATGGAACATGCTATTACACCAGGTGCCATGTGTCAGAGCATGTGGCAGCTACAGTTCTAGGGAGCTGCAGTGTTTTCTCGGTTCAGGCAGTTGAGATCCATGACATCAACAACTGTGTGGTCCTTGGTAGTAAGAACTGCAGGAGTTCCAGGTAGCAGCTGAAAGGGTTGTTGATGTCCTCATTGGTGCCTGTGGGCCTAGTGGTGAGAGACCAGTGCTGGTGGCATGCATAGGTGTGGGGCTGGCTGTGGGCATGATTGTAATGGCAAATGCTGGGGACAGTGGCAGGGGCTGGGACAGACTGTAGATACATATGGGAAAGTTGGAACTGGTGGTGTGCATATGCAGCTGCAGGTCCTGGAGCTGGCACACATGTGCCTGCAGCTGTTGGCTGCATGTATATGTGAGGCAGTTGGGGCCAGGCTCAGCAATAAGAGCTGGGGCTGTTTGCTGGCACATGTGCATCTGTGAAGACTGTTGGTGTGTGCTCATGTTGCTAAGAGGCCACATAGGCTGACAGGCTGGAGACCCAGGGAAGAGTTGATGTTGCAGTTCAAGTCTGAAGGTCATCTTCTGGCAGATTTTGTCTTCCTCAGGGAAGGTCAGTAATTTTCCTCTTAATGCTTCCAACTTATAAGTTGAGATTCATTCACATTATGAAGGGATATGTTTTTGTCTAACATGGTTTACTCAAAGTCTAATAATTTAAATGTTAATATCCTCTAAAAACTACTTTCACAGCAATATCCAGCTTAGCGTTTGTCCATATAGCTGCATACTGTGGCATCACCAAGTTGACACATAAAATTAACTATTGTAATTCCTCCCCTTGTCAACTCAGCCCCCATACACATTTCCTTAAACCAGAGTTAATCATCAAGTAAAGACAATAACTAGGTCAAACTTCTACCTAACATAGTACAATTGTTGTGCATACACCCCAAAGTGCACTAACCCTTTTTCAAAAAGTTAATGCAAAATCCTTAGATGATTTTCCTTTATATCCTGTAACTTAAATACTATGATGTAGTCAATACATCTTATATGATAAGGGGATAAGAGAGGAAGAAAAAAAAATTTGCTATATATACACTTGTAAACATATCCATAACAAAATAAGGAAATGCTCATGACAATTACAGTCCTTGTTACTGTAACTGGTCACATAGTTGTACCTGGTATTTATAACTTTGGTTGGCACTTTGCATATGCAGGGTTTTGCTTCCAGATCTCTCTGTGTATACCAGAATCTGTATATGTTCAAGTCCTGCAGTTGATCCTGTAGAACCCACATATACAAAAAGTTGGCCCTCCATATATGAAGGTTCTGCATCCCATGAATACTATGTTTTTGATCTATGGTTGGTTAAATTTGTATATGTGAAAACTGTATATAAGTGGACTCATGTATTTGAAAACCATGTTGTTCAAGGGTCAACTGTACTTTCTTCCATTACCCATTCTGTATTCACTTTGTTCTCAGTAAGTCAATCGGCTGATTGAGGTTTTTTACCTAATGGTGTGAAGGGCTATTCCTGAAGAGTTTGGATTATTACTACTCCTGTCTTTATTGGGTTGTTATGGTTTTCCCCTAACTTTAATCACAGACCATTGTAATACTATAAAATACCCTAAGGAATCTCCTGTATTTCACAGATAATTTTCTTATCTCCATTGTAGAATAGTAGCTCAATTTCCTTTTAATAATCAGGATGAATTACCTCAGCTAGCATCATAACTTCATTCTTTGCCTGTTGATTTAGAAGCATGAAGAACCCAAAGTTGTTGAATGGCAGTCTTAATTTCCAGTTCACTGCAATCACTGTTGTGCCTCCTGGTGGTAGCAGTTTTCTCTTTGGAACTAAGGCCAACAGATTATAAAATCATAGGGACAGGAAGCAAACTTTTTGCTAGTGGGTCGTTAGAGGTAATAGTAAGTGGTGCCACTGCCATTTCCACCCCTTGATACCTGGACCATGAATCCTGGTTATGAGAATGTATTCTACCCTGTTTAGCAGGTGATTGACCTTAGAGAGTTCTAAGAGTGAAGAATACTCAGAGGCATCACATTTTCCCCAGTGCTAACATTCTAATCTAAATAAGAAGACCATTGCTTTGTAGTCCCTCTGTCAGTACCCTAATCTAATCTTTACTGAAGCAAGAATAATTTATTATGTTAGTCCCTAACTGATTTGTTTTTTGCTTTAGTCTCTCCTTATGATTTTTTAAACATTCATCTTACATGCTGCTGTTTTGCATATTACCCCTGCTTAAAATTATGCCATCTTCCTGTGTTCCACAGGTCCACAACGTAAAGTTCATGTAGTTTTTTTGTTTGTTTGTTTTTTAACTTTAAATTGTATTTTTTAAATGTCCTCTATCTGCGTTAGTTTGAAATATGGAACTATACAAGTGCAAGTGACAAACAATTACTGAATGTAATTTAGGCTAAGGAAGTATGTTTGCTGAAAGAATCCAAAGAAGGATGACATTTCAAGCTACAGGAAGCACAAGGATACAGTTAGAACTTAACCACGCTTTAGGGGCCGGCCCGGTGGCACACTGCTACAGTGCGCCACTTGGGAGCGCAGTGGCGCTCCCGCTGAGGGTTCGGATCCCACATACAGACCGGTTCCCACTCACTGGCTGAGCGAGGTGCGGGCGCAACACCGAGGGTTGCGATCCCGTTGCCGGTCCCGGTCCGGTACGGGCGCGACACTGAGGGTTGCGATCCGTTGCCAGACACGAAAAAAGACAAAAAAAAAAGAACTTAACCACACTTTGTCTTGACTATCCCTTTTCCAGACCTCTGTTTCTCTCTGAATGCAAACTGAATTCTTTCTTATTGATGATAGCTTCTTTCATATGGGAGTAGTATGGTTAACAAGCACTCCAGGGCCTCACACCTCATAGTTTCTGTCACTGGGCAAGGAAATACTCTTTTTCAGCTCATAAAATCCTGGAATGTGCTCTCACTGGTACTATCTAGAGTCATGTGCCAGAGGCTGTATCATGGAAAACCCAGCTTTTGTAGGAACTTCATATTTTAAATAGGAAGAGTGCAACACTTCTCAGAAGAAAGCAGGGAGGTATTCTCGAAAGAACAAAGAAAAAAAACAAGTGAAAAGCAAACAAAAAAAACCCCACAATCTTTCTATTTTTTGACTTTCTTAAACAAAACCTTCTGATTTTTCCAGATTATCTCAGACATACCAAGGACATTTCATTCTTTGCTAATGCTGAGTTTCCTATTTTGATTGTCTCTTCGATTTTCTCATTCACATGTCTAAGTTCTGAATTTCCTATTGTATGTGGTTCAAATATATACACTATTTTCTCCTTCTACAAAATGTTTTTAAGTCAACTCAAACTTCAAGAGTTTTAACTTATCGTGATTTTTTTTTCCCATTATTTGGAAAGTGGTTTATGCTAATTCATGTTCTTATTTAAAATATAGCCTCATAGGGCCGGCCCGGTGGCGCACTGCTACAGTGCACTGCTTGAGAGCGCAGTGGCACTCCTGCCGAGGGTGCGGGTTCGGATCCCACATACAGACCGGTTCCTGCTCACTGGCTGAGCGAGGTGCAGACGCAACACCGAGGGTTGCGATCCCGTTGCCGGTCCCGGTCCGGTACGGGCGCGACACTGAGGGTTGCGATCCATTGCCAGACACACACACAAAAAAAATAAAATAAAATATAGCCTCATTAATTATAATAATCAAAATGTTAAATGTTTAATAACTTAGTGTATAAGGAATTGACAGTACTCTTTTCTTTTGCTGTTTGTTAACAAAGTCAGAAAAATTTGGCCTTCTCATTTGAGGATGCTTGAATGTCAAATTTGGAATCTTAATATGTAGGTGTTAAGAATTTGTATAAATTTTTATATCAAAGTTATGAATAATTAAATCTGAAATGGTGCTTTTGGAAGATTCATCTGGAAGTGCTTTTTTGATTAGTCAAAAATCGAAGATACAGGAGTCAACAAAACTCATATTACATTATTACACACCTATTTTCCTATTTTGAGCTATTCAGTGGAATCCTTGTAATTCTAGAAAAACCTTATTTAAATAAAGGATTCAAGACATGAATTATACTCAACTTAGGGATTTTATTTTTACCTAAAAAATAAAAAATGGTGGGAAACATGGTGATGTAGGTCAAAGGGTACAAAGTTGCAGTTATGTAGGATGAGTAAATCTAGAGATCTACCACACAGCATGAAGACTAAAGTTAACAATATTCTAATGTATACAGGAAATTTTCAAATAAAGTAGATTTTAGGTGCTCTTGCCACAAAAAAGTTAACTCTGTGAGATGCTGTACATCTTAATTGGCTGAACTGTAGCAATCATTTCACTGTGTGTGTATCTATATCTATATCTATATCTATATATCTCAAAGAATCGTGTTATATACCTTAAATATTTAAAATGAAAAGAAAGAATTAAGTAAATACTTATGAAGCAAACTGTGTATGGTATTTTCTAAATTTTTATAATTTTTATAATGTACTATTTTTGAATGGTTTACTTCTTATGTGAAAATAATAGAGAGGGTTTTCATGTACATTTCACCCAACTTCCTCCTATGATAATACCTTACATAACCATAGCACATTGTGAAAACCTGGAAACTCACATAGATGTAATACTGTTCATTCAGATACAGGTCTTATTTGGATTCAACTAGTTTACAAATGCACTTTCTTTTTAGTTCATAGTTCTATAAAATTTTATCAGATGTAGATTTGTGCAACCATCACTGTAATTAGGATAGAGAAGCATTCCATTGCCACAAACCCTCCTGTGATAGTGGCACGTATATTTTGTTGCGTTACGTGAAGCATACTTCATCTACACTAAACTAGCAGTTTGCGTTCTGTTTTAGTGAAGCAAAAATTCAAGTATTTAGTTAAAAAGCAACCTGCTTGTTGTATTTCTACATTTTCAGAATTAAAAATAATATTCTACTGCGGTCTGTCTTATATCTATATATAGATTTTCAAAGGTATTCAACTTAGTCTTCACAGGAACAAATACTTAATTGATTAAGACATGATTTGGTAAATCACATAATTTCAGAAACAGTTTTGCCTGGTATAAACAAGGTTGGCTGGGGAAAGCCAAGTCTAGGTAAGCATTCAATCAACTGGTAACAGCAGAAGACAGGTGGCTGCAAGCTTTCAGAGTGCCAGGGGTATCAGCTATCATGTTGTACAGAGATAATCTGTCCAGTTTGTTATCTGAAGGTCAAGATTAATTCAACTATGATTGTTCACAACAAAATTATAGAAGTGGGCCCGAAACCAAGAGAAAATTGCACAGACTCTCAAAGCAAAAGTAGAAACTCTAAGTTACACAAGGATGGGGTGCAAGAACAATGAACCTAGAGAACACATGCTCTGTCTAAAGGCAGCACCTGTTGTAGAGTTCCAGGCATTACTTGCCATTTGAAAATGCAAGTCTAGGGCCGGCCCCTTGGCGCACTGCGATAGTGCGCCACTTGGGAAGTGCGGTGGCGCTCCCGCCAAGGGTTCGGATCCCACATACAGACCGGTTCCGCTCACTGGCTGAGCGAGGTGCGGGAGCAATACCGAGGGTTGTGATCCCGACCGGTTCCCGCTCACTGGCTGAGCGAGGTGCGGGAGCAATACCGAGGGTTGCGATCCCGTTGCTGGTCCCGGTCCAGTACGGGGGCAACACTGAGGGTTGCGATCCGTTGCTGGACACGGAAAAAGACAAAAAAAAAAAAAGAAAAAAGAAAAAAAATGCAAGTCTAGAGTTGCAAGCCATCTAATAAATTATGGAATTAAAAATACAGTGTTTTTTAACAGACAATCTGATTTTCCTTTTTATGATGACACTTTGTTATTTTTATTGTTTGATTTGTTTTTAATATTAATAGTGTTGCTAGAAGAAGGTGACTATCTCAAGTTGATGCTTGAGAGTAGGATCACGTATTTTCAACCTCCAACTAAGCTTCTTTGATGAGCGCCTAGAAGATAGCATATGGAAGCAGCCACTGTTGTCCTCACCACTCTGCTCAGCAGCATGTCCTGAATGTTCAGGAGAGATCATCTTTGGAAATTTGTCTTTTTATCTTCTAATATGGAGTCCATAAATTTTTCCACATTATTTTAACCCAATTTGTTTCCTGGCTTTAATCTTAAAGATACTTACCTTTTTGGATGGATTTATACATAGAATTTATTTTATTTGGAACTTTGAGAGTTCATGTGGCTGGATTATGCTATTTCAGAAGATTATGATGCTAACAATGGGTTTACCTTGATTGTGCATGTGAGTTTGAAGGGAAAAAATAAAAGTGACTTATAGATCAGTTGAATATATATAGCTTTAAATAGGGTAATCTAAGAAAAGCTTTAGAATAAAAATTTGGAAGTACTTGGACTTTGAAAAAAGCTTCACCAAGCTATGAAATGTCAAATCACGATGCTTTACAAATGTCAACTCAACTGAATTTTAAAACAAAACTTGTCAAATTATTTGAAGATTTAAAAGATAAAACATGGAAAATGTAGCCAGCTAAATGTATTTGAACACAATTTTATACACATGAAAAACAAGCTCCAAGTCGGATGGTTCCACAGGAAAACAGTGAAGAAATTCCACCATTTTAAAAATGACAAAGTAGTTCATACCGTAAACAATAACAATTTTTTTTTCCTGAAAAAGACCTACCAGAAATTGTTCTTAGAAGAACTCTTACTGATTTGGGCAAAATTCCTATAGCTATTGAAATGATGCCACCAACTTCTGTCATAGCAAACATATTCCTCTAGAAAATTAAAGCCATTCAACTAAGGAAAAAATAATATGTTAATGATAGGCCTATGAAAATTCTACCAGTGAAAAAAAAATGGACTAATTAAAATAAAACATGTACCAAATACAACATGTTTCTGGCTATATTTAGCAACATGACAAAGTTCTTTTTTAAAACAGTAACAGATCTTTGTGGTGGATTATTTTTGTGTAGCAAGAGAGAGAGCAAGGAAGGTTGTGGTAGGAGAAATTAAAAAGATAGTTTGTGGGCCGGCCCGGTGGCGCACTGGGTAGTGCGCCGCTTGGGAAGCGCGGTGGCGCTCCCGCCCGAGGGTTCGGATCCCACATACGGACCGGCTCCCGCTCACTGGCTGAGCGAGGCGCGGGAGCAACGCCGAGGTTTGCAATCCCGTTGCCGGTCCCTGGTCCGGTACGGGGGCAACACTGAGGGTTGCAATCCGTTGCCGGACACGGAAAAAGACAAAAAAGACAAAAAAAAAAAAAAAAAAAAGATAGTTTGGGGGGGATTTTGTTTTGAGGGAAAGAAAGTGAATATTGTTCAGATGAATTGGCTTGAAAGTAAGAAAAGATACCAAATAAAAATATTAAAAGTAGAATTCAAGTAATAAAGACGGTAAGAATGGGCTGCTGCTTGCAATCAAGGAGAGAGGATGTTTTAACTAACAAAATGTTATAAGTAATAGATTATCTACGTTAATTTCATCAGGCAATTATTTCAAATAATTTTAAGCACAAATAGTTACAGGATAATTTATAGAGGATAACATACTGCTAAGTTTAAATGTTATTTAAGACCATATATCCTTTTTTTTTGAGTGATGTTCATAAGTCTTCTGGCACTTAATAATGTTACTTATCTTTGGTTTAATAATATCAATTATAAATTAATAATCATAGATTGAGCACTTATTTCATTTTAAACACTGAACATTATTTAGGAGATGCTAATTTTAACCTTATTTTACTCATGATAATAATTAACCCATCCAAGATAAAAAAGTTGGTAAGTAGTAAAGACAGAACTCAACTTCAGTCACTAGGAAGACAGTTGTGTATTTACTTAAACATAACTATTGCAAAATCCTCACAGGAGATTAAGATATATTAATTTTTGCTTCACGTTTTTGAGAGCAGTATTTTATTTGACTATATTGACAATAATGGGACCATGAAAAACAAAAGATCCTTATTGCGTCTGTTTAAAAATAGCTACTTATGAAAATATAGCAGGGTATTTTCTAGCCCTTTAGTTTCAGTGGATGAATTTTCAAGTGTTCAGTTTTGCTCATATGGTATTTTTTTTTCTCTCATGTCTCCAACATTTTGGTAGAAGTCATTGTAAAAAAAATGTTGGGCTTTGCAGTATTGCTATGGGGCTGAGAGAGTATGAGTACCATGTAACAAGGCCATAGTATGCAAAGTTCAAAGAAGAACCTGCACACTTAGACCCAAACAAGGGACATAGAAAATATTTTTCCTCAGTGTCAGGTTAAGAGAAAAATGCCATTTAAAATCTTTAAGCAATTAATATTTCACAATATTTCTGCTTTTTCAGCTTGGGTTTTATGATGTAGAATCATGCACTAAAGAACAGAATAAGCTTTTACAGATGAATATTTACATAATATTTTTGATGATTTTCTTAAAGGTCTAATGCATGCACATTTTAAAACAAACATATAAAAATAGCTATTATCAGTGATTACAATAATAACAGAAACTATGCATTAAATATTTTATTTTGTGCTTTATTTAAAATGAAAGTCCATTTGAGGAATAAAAGCAAACCACATCTTTTTTGTAAAGACAGATAAACTTTCCCAAGACTGATGCTATTTTTAAAATTGTGAAGAAATTAAGGCTAAAAAATTTGTGTTTTGATATCAGTAGAGAGTACTCAGAAAGATGAACATTATGGAAAAACATTGTTACTTTTAGAGATTTAGAATTAAGTAACCATGCATTTTTTTTCCTTCAATATTCCAGGTATGGAGTTTAACCAGTCTCTACACGATTTGAATAGTTATTTGAGACTTATTTATGTTAGCTTCAAAAAGGTCAGAACGAATCTGACTGAATTTGATAAATATATGAATTGACAAACAAAATTAATTCAGTGCTGTTGCAGGTGATAGATGTATTTACATGGGGCAGTGGTGAGAAAAAAAGACCACTATCAGACAAGCAGAAAGCTCTAATTAAAGATGAAAGCAAGACAGACACAGGTCACAGTACTGGGACAGAGAGACATCATGTCGACAGAAACAATCCCAAGTTAACAAACAGGAAAGCAGGCAAGGTAACTGGTGTCCCAATTGCTATTGCTAGTTAACAAGGCATTCCAAAATGTAGTGGTAAAATAAGTATTATATTAAGCTCACTGACTGCATGGGTTCAGAATTTAGATAGGAAGTGGAGCAGGTGACTTGTTTCCAGTGTGTAATTTGATTCCAAGAACGTGTGACTTTCAGTTTGAAGATCAGGAAAACCCCACACAAATGAGGACAAATTGCACTGTAGAACAGCATGTAAGATTGGGCATTTTGCTTTCACCATCATTAAAAAATAAAAACTATCACAATTAGAGATTAGGACAAAGAAACTGCTAGATTACTTGGCTGAGCTGAATACTGTTATCCTGGGTGACAGAGATATATTTTAACAGATTTTAATAAACATTTTTTGCTCTGAGTCTATAATCCATACAATACCTTACAGATGTTTGGCTAACAGAGCATTATTACATACTTAGCTATGGATCAGTAATTTCAAAAAAATTGTAATAAATTAAAATAAACAACACTAAAGCTGGACCGATCAACTTTTTTTTTAGTGAGATACAATATATACCATAAAATTCATCCACTTAAAATATACAACTCATAGGGCCACTACATAATGATAAAAGGATTGCTCCTTCACGAAGACATAACAATCATAAATATATACGCACCCAATGTCGGAGCAGCCAGATTTATATAGCAAACTCTATTAGACATAAAGAAGGAAATAGACACTAATACCATAATAGCAGGGGACTGGAACACCCCACTGTCAATATTGGACAGATCATCTAGGCAAAGAATCAGCAGAGAAACACAAGATCTAAACAAAATTCTAGACCAATTGGACTTGGCAGATATCTACAGAACATTCCATCCAACAACCTCAGAATATTTATTTTTCTCATCAGCACATGGATCATTCTCCATGACAGATCACATGTTAGGTCACAAATCAAGTCTCAAGAAATACAAAGAATTGGAATTATCCTTTGTATTTTTTCTGACCACAATGGATTAAAATTAGAAATCAATAACAAATGAAAATATGGAAACTATACAAACACATGGAAATTAAACAGCATTCTACTTAACAACATATTGATCCAAGAAGAAATCAAACAGGAAATCAAAAAATTTATTGAAAATAATGAAAATAATGATACATCATACCAAAACCTGTGGGATACTGCAAAGGGGGAATTTTATTGCATTAAATGCTTACTTCAGAGGAATGGAAATATGACAAGTGAACAACCTAACACTTCACCTTAAAGAACTGGAAAACAAGAACAATCCAAATCCAAAGTTAGCAGACAGAAAGAAATCATTAAGATCAGAGCAAAACTTAATGAAATTGAAACCCCCAAAACAATACAAAAGATCAATGAATTAAAAAGTTGTTTTTTTGAAAAGATAAATAAAATTGACAAACCATTAGCATGGCTAACAAAAAAAAGAAGAGAGAAGATCTAAATAACAAAAATTAGAAATGAAAAAGGCGATATTACAACTGATACATCTGAAATACAAGGAATCATTGAGAATACTATAAACAACTATATGCCAACAAATTTGAAAATCCGGAGGAAATGGATAAATTTCTGGACACACACAAGCTACTAAAACTGAGCCAAGAAGATGTAGAAAATCTGAACAGATCAATAATAATAAAAGAGATTGAAGCTGTTATCAGAAGGCTCCTAACAAAGAAAAGCACAGGACCAGATGGATTCACAGCAGAATTTTTTCAAACATTCAAAGAGGAATTGACAACAATTCTCTACAGCTATTCCAAAGGATTGAAACAGAGGCAATTCTCCCAAACTCAGTCTAAGAAGCAAACATCACCCTGATGCCAAAACCAGGTAAAAATACAACTAAAAAAGAAAACTACAGGCCAATATCCTTGATGAATATAGATGCAAAAATCCTCACTAAAATGCTAGCTAACAGAATACAGCAACACATATAGAAAATTATACACCACGATCAAGTGGGATTCATCTCAGGGATGCAAGTTGGTTCACCAAATGCAAATCAATAAATGTGATACACCATATCAATAAAATCAAACACAAGGACCATATGATCATCTCTATTGATGCTGAAAAGCCATTTGATAAAATTCAACACTCATTGATGACAAAGACTCTCTATAAGTTAGGTATAGATGGAAATTATCTCAACATATTTAAGGCCATATATGATAAACCCACTGCCAATATCATCTTGAATGGGGAAAACCTGAAAGCCTTTCCTTTGAGAACAGGAACTAGACAAGGATGCCCACTCTCACCACTCCTATTCAACGTAGTGTTGGAAGTACTAGCCAGAGCAATAAGGGAAGAGAAGGAAATAAAGTGTATCCAGATTGGAAAAGATGAATTCAAACTGTCCCTCTTTGCAGATGACATGATCCTATATATCGAACAGCCTAAAGCCTCTACAGAAAAACTCTTTTAGTTGATAAATTATTTCAGCAAAGTAGCAGCATACAAAATCAACACACAAAAATCAGTAGCATTTCTGTTCTCCAATAGTGAACATGCAGAAAGGGAAATCAAGAAAGCTTGCCAATGGCCACCAAAAAATAAAATACTTAGGAATTGAGTTAACCAAGGATGTTATAAATCTCTATAGTGAGAACTAGAAACCACTGCTGAGAGAAATTAAAGAGGACACAAGAAGATGGAAAGATATCCCATGCTCTTGGATTAGAAGAATCAACATTGTGAAAATGTCCATACTACCCAAAGTGATATACAAATTCAATGCAATCCCCATCAAAATTACAATGAAAAACTATCCAGACGTTTATATGGAATAACAAAAGACCATGCATAGCCAAAACAATGCTGAGCAAAAAAAAAAAAAAATAAAGCTGGAGGCATAACAGTACCTGACTTTAAACTATACTACAAAGCTATAATAACCAAAACAGCATGGTACTGGCATAAAAACAGACACAGTGATCAATGGAATAGAATAGAGAATCCAGAAATCAACCCACACACCTACAGCCCTCTGATCTTTGACAAAGGCACCAAGCCTATACACTAGGGAAGAGACTGCCTCTTCAGCAAATGGTGCTGGGATAACTGGATATCAACATGCAGGAGAATGAAACTAGACCTATACCTTTCACCATACACTAAAGTCAACTCAAAATGGATTAAATAATTAAATATACACCCTGAAACAATAAAAGTTCTTAAAGAAAACATAGGAGAAACACTTCAGGAAGTAGGACTGGACACAGACTTCATGAATATGACCCCAAAAGCATGGGCAACAAAAGGAAAAATAAACAAATGGGATTATATCAAACTAAGACACTTCTGCACAGCAAAAGAAACAAAAGAGTTAAAAGACCACCAACAGAGTGGGAGAAAATATTTGCCAAATATACATCTGACAAAGAATTAATATCCAGAATATACAAGTAACTGAAACAACTTTACAACAAAAAAAACAAGTAACCCAATTAAAAAATGGGCAAAGAAGCTAAATAGGCATTTCTCAAAGGGTGATATATGAATGGCCATCAGACACATGAAAAAATGCTCAACATTACTCAACCTTCAGGAGATGCAATTCAAAACCACACTGAGATACCATCTCACCTCAGTTAGGATGGCTAATATCCAAAAGACTCTGAACGATAAATGCTGGCGAGGTTGCAGAGGAAAAGGAACTCTCATTATGTTGTTGATGGGACTGCAAAATGGTGCAGTCTCTATGGAAAATGGTATGGAGGTTCCTCAAACCACTGCAGATAGATTTACCATATGACCCAGCTATCCCACTGCTGGGAATATACCCAGAGGAATGGAAATTATCAAGTCGAAGTTATACCTGTTCCCCAATGATCAATGCAGCACTATTTACAATAGCCAAGAGTTGGAACCAGCCCAAATGTCCATCATCAGATGAGTGGATACGAAAAATGTGGTATATCTACACAATTGAATACTACTGTGCTCTAAAAAAGAATGAAATACTGCCATTTGCAATGACATGGAGGGACCTAGAAAGAATTATATTAAGTGAAACAAGTCAGGCACAGAAAGAGAAATATCACATGTTCTCACTTATTTGTGGGAGCTAAAAATAAATACACAAATAAACTGTGGGGGACGGAAGAAGACACAACAATTACAATTCCTTGAAGTTGATATGACAAGCGAACAGAAAGGACATTGTTGGGAGGGAGGGGGGAGAGGGAGAGGGGAGAGAGGTGTCGGTAATGGGCCACAATAGTGAACCACATTGTATATTGACAAATTAAAATAAAATTTAAAAAAATGATTTGTGGTTTACCCTGATTTGTACCTAAAAATAAATAAATAAATAAATAAAATACACAACTCATAGATTTTTATTATGTTTACAAACTTGTACAACCATCACGACTATCTAATTCCAGAATACTTTCATCAAACCAACAAGTAACCTTGTACCCATTAGCAGTCACTACTCATTTCAGTCTTCTTCCAGTCCCTGGAAAACACTAACCTGTTACCAAACTAAGGTCCAGTTGCCGGTCCCCTTCAGAAGGAAAGAAAAAAAGACTCAGAAGTCAAATGGTTGGTGTTAGAAAAGCAGATGCATTCAGCTGAAGGAGAAGGTAGGCTGTCCCATCTCAAAGATTTAGATTTACTGAGTAGTTTTTTTTTTTTTTTCCTTTTTGTCTTTTTTTCGTGACTGGCAACGGATCGCAACCCTCAGTGTCGCGCCCGTACCGGGCCGGGACCGGCAACGGGGCCGCAACCCTCGGTGTTGCCCCTGCACCTTGCTCAGCCAGTGAGCAGGAACCGGTCTGCATGTGGGATCCGAACCCTCGGTGGGAGCGCCGCCGGCTTCCCAAGCCGCGCACTGTAGCAGTGCGCCACAGGGCCGGCCCCTTACTGAGTAGTTTTTAAGGGAAGGATTGAGGAAATGGAATGTGGGAGGTGAAAAGCAGGAGAGAAGGAGACATGAACTACAAGGGTCAACGTCTGTGAGTCAGATACAAGGTCTTGCAAAAGCCTCCTCTGGTTTCTGTTCTCATCTTTGCTGTTATCTCAGGACACTGCAAGATTTTGATTTGCTCCAGACTAGAATCAACTCTTCTGCAAAGTCTTTTGCATAGTTTTGCTTCTCAGAGCTCTGGTTGACTTGACGGGTACCCAAGGTCAACTTCCAATCACTTGACCTTGATCATTTCTCAAAACCGTACAAGTCTCAAAGAAAAAAGAACTCTCAGCTTTGCAAATTGCTGATCAGCTTCTCAGCCTTGTTTTCCTATTTAGCAAGGAAGATAAGTCAGGTAATGGGAAGAAAGAATGGAGGGAAAAAACCCTGTCCTTTTAAGGATCCCCTTCTCCCCTACTTTCACCCAGGTGGTTTTAGGTCCCAATGTAGCTTCATCCTGCTCCCTCCAGCAAACCCACTTCTATCTTTATGAATTGGCCTATTTTGCATTTTAAATGAAATCACATAACACATGGCCTTTGCATCTGGCTTCTTTCATTTAGAGAGTTTTCAAGGCTCATCTGTGTTGCAGCATGTATCAGCACTTCATTGATTTTTATGGCTGAATGTTATCCTATTGTATAAATGGATATACCATATTTTGTTTTCCCACTTATCTACTGATAAGCATTTGGATTTCTTCAACTTTTTTGGGCTATTATGGATATTGCTGCTACAAACAGCCCGTATAAATGTTTTGTGTGGATATATTTTAAACTTTTTCAATACCTAGGAGTGGAATTGTTGTGTCCTATGGTAACTATGTTTAACTTTGAGGAACTGTCAAAATAGTTTATCAAAGCGGCGGCACCATTTCACATTCCCACCAGCATAGGATGAGGGTCTCAGTTTCTCCACATGCTCATTCAGACTTGCTGTTGTACTTCCTTCTGATGATAGCTATGCTAGTGAGCAAAAAATTGTATCCCGTTGTGACTTTCATTTAATTTTTCTAATTGCTGATGATGTTGAATAATTTTTCGTCACTTATCGGCATTTAAATATCTTCTTTGACACAAGTTTTATTCACATTATTTTTTTGCTATTTTTTTAATTGGATTCTGTTAATTGATTTTTAATTGGGTTTCTCTTCTGTGGGTTATTATTTCACTTTCTTGATCAGGCTCTTGAAGTGCAAAAGTTTTTAAGCTTGGTGAAGTCCAATTTATTTTGATGTCATATCTAAGAAAACATTATCTCATCAAAGGTCACAGAGATTTATGTCTATGTTTTCTAAGAGTTTTAGCTTTTACTTTTCGGTCTTTGATCCATTTTGAATTAGTTTTGTAAGTGGTATGAAGTGGGGATCTTATCTCCCCCTTTTGCATGTAGTTATCCAGTTGTCATAGCATCATAATTTGAAAAGACTATTTGTTCCTCATTGAATTCATGTGCTTGTCAAAATTCAGTTGAGCATAATGCAAGGATTTGTAACTTGACCCAATTCTTTTCCATTGATATAGTTGTCTGTTCTTATGCCAGGACCCCACTGTCTTGATTACTCTAGGTGTATACTAAGTTTTGAAATGGAAAATGTGTGTTCTCTGACTTTGATCTTATTCAAGATGTTTCTGGCTATTCTGAGTCCCATTTACATATAAATTCTAGGATCTGCTTGTTGATTTCTGCAGGAAAAAATTTCAGCTGAGATTTTGTTAGGGATTGCAATGAATCTGTTGACTAATTTGGGGTATATTGCCACCTTCACAATATTAAGCTTTCCAATGCATTAACATATGAGATTTTTCTGTTTATTTAGGTTTTATTTAATATTTTTTCAGAAATGTTTTGAAGTTTCAATGTGTAAGAGTTGCACTTCTTTTGATAAACTTGTTCCTAAATATTTCATTCTTGTTTTTGTGCAAGTCTTTCTACTGGTTATGAATATTCATGAGATACAAAGCTGATTGTCACCACTCGTGCCCAAGACGTGATGGCCAGATCCATACTGGCAGCATTCCCATTACCACAAATTGTGGTTATACCCCATGTCCCCTACACAATTATCCCCAATCTCCCTGCCCATCCCTCTTTCCCCTATCCCATTTTGTATCCCTAGGTGTGCTCTCTCCCTCTGCAAGTCCAACACACCACTGTGGTCTTTCATCCTTCTTTCTTTCTCTCTTAGCTTCCACATATGAGTGTGGACATGCAATATTTTTCCCTCTGTGCTTTGCTTATTTCACACAATATAAGTTTCTCCAACCTCATCCATGTTGTTGCAAATGGGAGATTTTCATTCGTTTTTATTCCATAGTATATATATACCACAGTTTCCTTCTCCAATTGTCCACCAATGGACATTTAGGTTTGTTCCATATCTTGGATATAGTAAATAGAGCTGCGATGAGCATGGGAGTGCAGGTATCCCTTCAGCATGATGATTTCCATTCCTTTGGGTATATACCCTGACGTAGGATTGCTGGATCATATGGAAGATCCATTTGTAGTTGTTTGAGAAATCTCCATACTATTTTCCATAGTGGTTGTACTAATTTACAGTCCCATCAACAGTGTAGGAGTGTTCCCTTCTCTTCACATCCTCACCAGCATTTCTTATTCTCTGTCTTTTTGATTATAGCCAGTCTAACTGGAGTGAGATGATATCTCAATGTAGTTTTTTTTTTTTTCCTTTTTGTCTTTTTTTACTGACCGGCAACGGGATCGCAACCCTCGGCGTCGCGCCCGCACCGCGCTCAGCCAGTGAGCGGGAATCGGTCTCCACATGGGATCTGAACCCTCGGCGGGAGCACCACCATGCTCCCAACCGGCACACTCTCCAGTGTGCCACCAGGCCGGCCCAATCTCAATGTAGTTTTAATTTTCAGTTCCCTGATGACTAGTGGTTGAGCAGTTTTTCATGTATCTGCTGTCCATTTATATGTCTTCCTTTGAAAAATGTCTATTCAGCTCCTTTGTCCATTTTTTAATTGGGTTATTAGTTTCCTTACTCTCTAATTGTTTGAGTTCCTTGTCTATTATGGATATTAATACCTTTTCAGATGTACTGGAAATAAGGCAGTAATCAAAATTTTATTTGGCTAGACACATGCCTAATTTTCTAAGTTTCTACTTTTTAGTTTTTATTGTTCCATCTCAGCAGTGAAAATGAGAGACAGAATATGAGCTTAAATAAACCTATTAGTTCATAACTATTTTATGTTAGAAAAAGAAAGGAGTGAAGTGTTGTGGAATAGAGGCATGAGAAAGCCATATAAAAAATGCTCTGGATTTGAATCAAAGGATCTGAATTTGGTTCCCAGATCTTCAATAATTAGGTATGGGATTATATGGCTAGTGGGAGTTTTTGTTTGTTTGTTTTTTGTTTTTGTAAGAATCAGAGGTCTCAACTTTCAAAACTGGATAACAATAATAAAATGGTTATTATGTAAATTAGATGAGAGGGTATATGAAGTTGAAATATTTTATGCCTTCATAAATGTTATGAGTGAGATGTTCTTATATCTTCCCAGATAATGTTTTTGCAGGGAAGCTTCTAACAACTGTTGTTTGATATGCTTTCCCACTCCTCTAAATACTTTGATGATGATTATGTATTTCAATTTGCATGCACAGAAAATTCCCATTATAATAAGAATTTAGCACATAAAAATGCATCTTTATATGTCTTAGATTATTTATGTTGCCACACAAAGCTCAGTTCAGAAGTCTCTTCTGTGCAGGACAGTGCCTGGGTAGAATATTTTGGATGCTGCTAGGGTAATTGGACTCTCCCTGAGAGAACTCAGGTGATGGTTTTTCACTATAAAGAAAACATGCTCTTTCAGTGTCATTACCTGCCTGTGTGTGGCTTGGTGGGAAGAAAGAGGGTGTTAGGAAAGATCGCAATAACTTAACTTGCAACCTGCTGTTATGGACCTGACAGCCGAATAGAGGCTTTTTCTCTGTGGGAGACTGTTAACCTGTTACCAGAAAGTCTGATTCTTGCTGAACCCAGTACAATATTAATGAAAATCCTCTGGAAGTGGAGGAGATGTGTGTCTCAGGCCATGCTAGGCTGCTGCTACTGCAGTTAACCACCTCCCAGTTCTCTTTTGAAGCTTGCTTTTCCTGCCTCTTTGAATTAAACAAAATTGAGTTTTTTTAGGATGTTACTATGGAGAAGCATTTTGAGTTTGGAATCGATAGGGTGGACCAAAAAAGAAATTATCTGTTCAACTTCAAATGATTAATGAGTAGAAAAATTGAATAGCACTTTTAAATGATTAACTGAAAGAAAGTTCTGATAGTTTGAAGACAGGGTATTAGATAAAAATATATGCATTTAATTAAAAGAATAATTTTCTGAAAAAGAAACAAACTTTAAGTTATAAAATTTAAATTTATTTAAAATTCTACCAGAACTGAATAATAAGGCATTAAATTTATTATTTACATTTAGTGAAGTTCTCATAAAACTCACATATAAATGAGAATTTGTTTTGATTTTAAAAACTTTCAATATTAACATCTGTAACCTTTTACCCTTAAATCTGAATTGCTGTCTTTATCAGGCTTGTGTTCGTTACATTTCCTAATCTTGTCTCTCCGCTGCCATTCATTCATCTCTCCCATCTATGCTGTCTAATGTGCTGGCAGGGAGGGATGCATTAGTGCCCTGCTCCCTGCTCCTGTGGAGCTTATCATACGGTACAGAGCACAGGCATGAATCAATTGAATGATAAAATGCAAAATTTTAACTGCGACCATCCCTACCAAAGTTAGATACAGCTTCTTCAAGAGGCTGTTGACATAATCTGCTGACTGTTCTGACTCCACCTTGTCAACTAATGAGAAAATTGGAAGGATAGCCAGAGCGTCACATTCAACACTGATGCTCTCTGTCATTGACTGCAAGCTGTGAGAAGAAAAGGCATGGGTCTTTTGATACTTCTTGTAACATGGTGTCCCATGTACCATGTATAAACATGGTAAAATTTTCTCCTAATAATGAGATATTTATTTAGGTGCTCAAATCAACATTTCCCTTTCATGTTAGCAAAATGATAGCTCATGCACATTTATTCTATTATTATTTCTATTGTGGTAGAAAACTGACCCTAATATCATTTCCCATTATTTTTTTTTATTTTTTATTTTTTTTCATTTTGTCTTTTTTCGTGACCGGTAATGGAATCGCAACCCTCGATGTCACGCCCGCACCGCGCTCAACCAGTGAGTGGACCAGTCTCTATATGGGATCCGACCCCTCGGTGGGAGCGCCGCCGCGCTCCCAAGCGCCACACTCTACCGAGTGCGCCACCGGGCCGGCCCTCATTTGCCATTATTTTTAATTTGGTTTTTTTGACTTTGAAGTACTGTTAGAAGAAAATAATTGTACAATTTTTATTTAAAATTTTGTTATTATGGGAATAACATTAATTAGAGGTTTCACCTTAACTAGGTGTGGCTCTGATTTTTTAACAGTGATTCCTTGGGTAGGTTACTATACATAATTTATATAAAAGCCCTCAATAAAAAATTTATTATAAACTACTGAGACAGTCACTGGAACATGGTGATCTGTTAGTTGTTACAAGAACACAAGAGAATGTTGAATTTACATGATATACCTGGATTCCATGTTATAAGTTTGGTAACTTTAAAAAAAAATTATACAGTTGCACTTAGCTAAAGCAGTCATTGATAAGGACAGTTTTTTAAAGAAGCACAGAAATACCAATGTAAGAATGTTCAGAGTGGGAAAGGAGCCACATCCGAAAAGCTTTATTTAAGCTATGAATCAAAACATACATATATTCTTTTTGCCTGAAATACTAATTAAAATTGGTAGCAAGAAAATAAAAAAGATTTCTGTATATTTGCGACTGTTTAAATAATGTTCAATTTATGCAGATTATCTCTGTCCTCTCAGTGACTACTCAGTTTTTAAACTTTTGCCATCTTACTCACAATACATCTGAAAAACAGGGTGTAGAGTTCAATTTTCTTTGCACGATATGGTTAGCAATAATGAAGTAGTAAAAGGTGAGTACTAAACCTTGAAAAGCAACTTGTTTTATTCAAGACTGTCATATGAAAGACACGTATTTTGAGAAACTTTTTTGATATTGAGAACCTTATGTAACACCTAAAGACAGTGTGACTGCATGATCAAACACTTTTTTTTTGTGGTTAAAACACAAAATATAATGTACAAGAAAAATTTCAGATCTTTTGATGGGACTATTATTTGGCGGTGCTTCATAAAATTCTACTTAATAAAAATTTAGATATTCACCTTATTTTAATATTCTCTCTTCTGTATATAGAAAGAGAATAAATATTTTAATATCTGTATTTTAGTCATTCCCATTGCAAGTTATGCAGAGAATGTCTTGAACTTCTATATGACTTGTTTGGTGAAAAAATTATGTTAGATTAAACTACACAATTTAGATCTACTCCATTTATGTAAATATGTTTTAATCATTTTGAGTTCACAGAACATTTGAAAGTTTTCTATCCTTTCACCATGGTCATTATCTGGTGGTGGGTCATAAAATATTGTTTAGTTATAATTTATCTTGCCCTTCTATTGTAATTTTTCCTCTTCTCTTCTGTACAATATGAGAAGAGACTAAATTATTTTGAGAATTTTTCTATTTTTTTTATTGTGCATTATGGGAAGAATGTCTTACACCTCTAAATGACATATTTTGTGAAAAGTTTTTATAGATGAATTCAGACAATTTAACTCTGTTCCATTTACATGCATATTTTAATTGCTTTGTGGTCACAGAAATATTTTAAAAAACTAAAACTAATGGAACCATGAAATTCCCATAAATTTTTGCATTTATTATTAGAGAGATTATTGACACCCTTAACACATTGTACAGTGTGGAATATACTATAAAGCATATGTACTTCAAAGGGCCTGGTTTTCCAAAGCGTTGCAGTTTCAAATATTGACCTTGTGGAGGACTGGAAATTTTCCTCAGGCTATAAAGTCTCTGGTGTAAGGTAAAGATTTGTGGCACAGCAAAGTTGCTGGCTCAAGGACAGATAGGTTACTGCTTGATATGTGTAGATACTGGAAAATTGCTGGAGGGGGAAGGAATGTTTGCTAAGATCAAGCTGTTGTTGATAGGACCACTTAATTGTCTACTGGAATTTCATCTGGCTTGTGTCACTGAAAGTTACCAGCCTATATTGTTAAACTATAATCCCACCTATGTTCTCTTCCTGTAACTTCCTGGTCTGGAAAATAAATGCTGGAAGAGAACCCCAATCCGGGGTTAATTTTCCCAAGGAAGGGTTGCCTCTCAATTGAGGGTTCCAGTGGAAGATTAACCACTTTGGGGTCTTTCACTGCTCAGAAGACATGGGCTTTGAGTAATCCTTTGCATCTCCATCACCCAGGGGAAGTGGGGTGACAAACCCATGGGGGGCAAAGCAACACAAAGCAACAGTATAGACTAGTGGATATGCATAGCCACACATGTGAAGACTGCTGGGTCATTTAAGAAGATATTCAAGATAGAAAACTACAGTATTTTTAAAAAATAGAAGTTTACTAAATGAAAAAACAGTCAGAATATTTTGCCAAGGATATATAGGGTTTTTTGGAGAGGATGGCATGATGGATGGTGACTTGGGGATAAGTATTGAAGAAGAAGTTATGAAATGTATTATGGGCTATTGAATTAAGAGACATAGAGAAGACAGAAAAAAATCCTATCAAGTCAAGGTTATGTTTTATAGACAAAATCTATTTGTACAAGACTGACACTACTCATTTCTGAGTTATCTTAGGCAAATTTCTGAATTCTCTTCAGGACGTTAAGAAGTCCTGCAATTTACCAGCTGAGGTAACATGTTTGCTTCTAGAAAAATTTGAGCTTTATATTGAAAGTATGTTTCTTAAAAATGAGAACAGTGAAGGGATTTCTTACTGGTTTACATAAAAGCCATTTTCTAAAACTCTAGCCAGGTTTCTTTACCTCGTGGCAATGGGAAATGGTGTTTTTACTTGTCACTTCCAAGGTACATGTCTTAAAACTCAAAGAAGTTTATTCCATGGTAGTCTCTGGGCTAATATAATCCAGATGTGGATTTTAAATTTCAGACTATTAAGGGCATTATTGTTTAAATGTTAATGGCTCAGTTACTAGGAAAAGTTCTTCAAGATTTGAAAACTAATTGTACTCTGTATTCCAAGGCTCTGGAGGAATATGCTGCCAGGGTGGAGACTCATTCAGTTACTTTATATCCTTTTGGATGTTTCTGTTTGGCACATCTAAAATTAGATTCATGGCTTCCCTTTAATAGCTTCCTTGATCACGGGCTGCTTAGATTCACTACTAGAAGAGATAGAAGTTAGCTCTTGATCAATTCTAATCATTAATCTTAAAAACTATAAAACAAAATAGATATAGGGGAAATTATACATGTATCCATTTTATCCTCTAAATGCATTTTTAACATTTTATTATGAAATTTTCAAACAAAAAAGAATCACCAAACTTTAACAATTTTTTTTTTTTTTGGTCTTTTTTCCGTGTCCGGCAACGGATCGCAACCCTCAGTGTTGCCCCCGTACCGGACCGGGACCGGCAACGGGATCGCAACCCTCGGTGTTGCCCCCGCGCCTCGCTCAGCCAGTGAGCGGGAACCGGTCTGTATGTGGGATCCGAACCCTCGGCGGGAGCGCCTCCGCGCTTCCCAAGCGGCGCACTAGCGCATGCGCCACCAGGCCGGCCCCAAACTTTAACAATTTTTAATACTTTCCCATATCTGGTACATTTTTGTTGTTATTGAAACCTTTTATAATGTTTTGAAGTGTTCCAACATTCTTAATCACTTGAACACATACAGATAATTGAATAAAACAAAGTATACTGCTCGGTGATTTAGCACACACTAAAACCTGTGTAACCACCACCGAGATTAGGACCTAGATATTGTTAAGCACCTGGAAATCTTATTTTTCTTCTTCGTAACTACATTCTTCTACCTATCTCTCAAATTCAACCAGTATCCTGAATTTCATGGTAATCACTTTGCTTTGGTTTATGCATTTTTACTTAAGGAAGCATGCATTCTTAAATACTTCAGTTTTATTTTGTCTATTTCATAAACTTTAGGGGAGTCATAGAAAAGATATTCTTTGTGTCTGGCATATTTGCTTAATATTATGTTTGGAATATTGATGTTACTGTGTGTAAAACTTTTCATTAACTTTAGATTACATAGTATGAATGTACTACATTTACTTACCTTTTTCACTGATACTAGACATTTTGAATGAGTTCTAGTTTTGGAATTTTATAGATAATACTGTATAAAAATCTTGTATATCCTGTTACCCACATGTGGACCCATTTCCCATTTCTACTGAGTGGAATCATAGATCAAAAGATATATACATACACATTTAGAAAACAATGCCATTTAGGTCTAGTTCAATCAAGTCCATTAATCATGTTATTTAATGCATCTATATACTTATTAATTTTCATTTGTGTCTATCAGTAATTGAGAAAAATATGAAAAAATTCTCCCACCATGGATGCAGCAATGTCTATTTCTCCCTTTATTTTTCCCATTTTTTTGGCTTTTCTAATCTCTTGCCCTATTCTTGATTTTTTTTTTTTTAATGGAGTGCCATTTTAAGGTCTCAATAAGAATACGTGTGTGTGTGTATGTAAGATTTGGGCTAAAACCCAATCTCACATAGAACGGGAAGACTCGCATTGAAGAGACCACAAAACCAGGAGCAATGCAATCAGCAAGAGGTTTATTATTTCCAACGTGTTGGTATCTCACCGCCAAGCTGGGGTGAGACCCCGTTAGGCTTTTTGGCTGTCTTTTTATACATTTTTGGGGGGGGCAATTTTTCTGGCGGCCAGGAGACAAAGCAGTAAGCAGTGCTTATGGCTAACTTAAGTGACCTTAAAACTTATTGGTTGGCACCCATCTGTTTCTAGGTGATTTCCCCTCTGACTTCTTTACTTGCAAACATCTTGCCATCTGCTGATTTGGCTTAGCTATTAGGAGACATAAAATCAGCTGATATCTTCTGTACCTCATAGCTCTGTGGTTATAAGCCTGCGCCTGTGTTAGCAAGAAAACCACAGTCTGTCAGCTCTGAGCTTTCCTGTGTAGAGGAGAAGTAGGCCAGCTCTCAGAGACCCCGCCTCAGGCAACCACACTTCTTGCCTCACTTACCCAGGTTTGATAAGACCCCTAATCAGAGGTCCCTTATTTATTTATTTTCTATTTATTTTATTTTATTTTTTTCATTAAATTTTTATTTTGTCAATATGCAATGTATATAATTATTATGGCCCATCACCGACACCTCCCTCCCTCCTCCCTCTCTCCCCT
>NW_007730406.1:0-50861 GCF_000696425.1 Galeopterus variegatus
GGGTCTTGGACCTCTGCGGGAAGCCTCCTCTCTGGTCAGCTTGAACTCTACTAGGCTGCTGTAATCTGCCCTGCCGGTCCCACAAGGTATGTGTGTTCTGCACCTCACTATCGGGGCGTTTTCCCACTCTGTGTGCACTAGGTGGGGCTGTTGAGCCTTGCAAAGGGGGCCCGCAGGGTGTGTAATTTTTTTCCGAGTCTCCGCCTCCTTTTGCTGGACCCCTCCCCACTCTGTGCGCTCAGTAGAGGGCTGAGGCATGTCTACTGCAATCCTCGTCTATCAGCTGGGACATCAAAGCTGTGCCCTGCCCCGCCCTGACCAGGAAGATTTTCAGGTGTCTGGTAGGGATGCTTTGGGTGCCTTTTGTGGCCCTGGATAAGGCCTCCTCTGGACCTCTCACTTTCCTCCCGGTGCTGCGGCTATCTGTGTAGTAAAGTTATCTCCAACTCCAGGGTGTGAGCTCCTTGGGGGATGGTCCCACAGCACACAGTTCCTCTGAATCCCCCCAGCACGGGTCGACCCAGGCGCCCTCCGGGAGTGCTCTCCGGCAGCTTCAATCTAGCTCCAGAGTGCTCCGGGCTCCCCTCTCCCAACAAGAAATCAGTTTGGGGTCCTTCCAAACTCAGGGCCACAGAGATGGTATCTGCCTCCCGGAAACAGGGAGTTTACCTGGGGCCGAAGCCCAGGTGTGATGGAGTGACAATCTGGGTGGGCTCCTCTTCCCTGCCCTCCCGATGCTGGTTGGGGGCTCCCCCTACCACCAGCCCCATCAGAGATCCACCGGGGGAGTGGGATTGTAGGCCAGTCCACTGGCCCCGGGTGTCCCCGTGTAGAGGTACGCAAGTGGTATGTCTCAGTGAGGAGCCGCACCAAGCCAAGGGGGCCAGCCTGGCCGATCCGAGCTGGCCATCTCTGCCCCCACCCAAGAAAATGGAGGCAGCGCTGATGCCAGTGGCTAGCCTGGTGTGGTAGGTGGGAGCCTGGCAGGTGGGAGCCAGATGGGCTTCTGCCCTGCAAGTGGGGCTGGACTGGGGGTGACTCACAGAGCTCAAAGTGTTGGGCCGGTCTGGTGACTTCCACTCCATTTCTGTGTCATCTCTGCTGACTTACTTGGCCTTTGTTGTCTTGGACTGCTCGCTCAACCCCGCAGCACAGCTTGGGCGCTCTCAGGAATCTTCTTTTGTGACGGCCCTAAAATCTCGAATCTGTAGTTGCTTTTTTGTTGTTGTAGGTTAGTTGTTCAAAGATTTATTTGTTTTTTGTTGCTCTTGGAAATGCAAATAGTACTCTGGTATCACAGCGCACACTTCTCAGGGTTGCGCTGTCTCCTGGCATGGCTGCTCCAGACCCGTCGCCATCTTGAGTCCCCACAAGTCAGCAATTTCTGATTATTTGGAATCAGTTACAGGAGTATTATTGTTTTTCTTTGATGGTGTCATTTTTTCTTGATTTTTTTCATGTTTCTTGTTCCCTGAGTTGATATCTGTACATCTGATGGAACAGTTGTGTCTTTGAGTTTTGTAAAGTGGCTTGTGTGGGGAAAAAATTCACCTATAAATGCATTCTGTAACAGTTGAGACAGTACCAGAGTTATCTGCTTCCTAAACAGTTTGTTATAGAAGTTGAAATAGTACCAGACTTATCTGTTTCCTAAAAATTTCTTGATAAAAGCATGTGGTCCAGTAACTTTTTCAAAGGGTAACTTTTACAGTTTCTTTCTTTTTTCTATTTTAATTTTTATGTTTTAAATATTTCTGCCTATTTTTCTTTGATGTCTTCTTGGACTCAAGAGTTGCTTCTGAAAATTTTATTTTGATTTTGTTTTTTGTCTCTTTCTCCTTGTGTTTTCTATAACTTCTTTCCTTTGCAGAAGTTTTGTGATTGGCTTTCAGGATGGCGGTTCAGAAGAAGGTCTTATTATTCATTATGTGGCTCCTGTTTCTAAGTGATATTGTAGAATTCACAGATCCAATCACTGAGCCAATGTACAGCTTGGCTTAATTTTTTGTTGAGAGACTTTGCCTGTGTTTTCTGATGTTTCTAGGATTACAAATCACCAAAGGTGTATTTGTAGACCAAGGTTTCTCACTACTGAAACTTGGCATTCAGCCCACTATTGACATACTGGCACTTGACATTTTGGGGCAGATAATTCTTTGTTGTGGGGCACTTTTTTTTGTGCAGTGTAGAATATATTACAGAATATCCTGTCTCTACACATTAAATGTGAGTAGCACCTCTCCCTTCCCAGTTGTGATAATCAAAGTGTTTCCAGGAATTGCCAAATGTTCCCCCTGGACAAAAAAGTACCCGTGGTTGAGAACTTCTGCTCTAGACAAATAGTGGGAATATTTTTCAGTCTTTTGTCCAAAAAGAGAAATAGCCCAACCAAAGCTTCTGGCTTCAAGAAATGAGCCTGGCTTTTGTCTTTTGTACCCTGCTGGCTGTCACTATCTTTTTCAGACCTAGATGTCTTCAGCTCATGGCTTCAGTCCAAGTGACCACTATGTATTTTTCCTCTTTTTTCATCCATGAGATGTTTATCTTGGTTTTTGTGATATTTTTGTTTATAACTTAAAAATAATATTCTGTTTTTATTTTCACCATAGTTTGGTGCAGAGAGGTTGCATCAGAGTGAGAACTAATGGAGCTATAATACTGGAAGTCTTCATCATTATTATTTTTAAAAGGTGATTAGTATACTTGTAAGCAGTTAAGTCATTCTGAAAGCAGAACATAAAGTAAAGGAGAAGCAAATGAAAAGGCAGTTATCATAATATTAGGTTATGATGCCTTTTCTATCCACCATCATCAGTTTCTTACTCTGTGCTAGATTGTTCCCATCAGTACAGAAATAAACACTTATTCTGGCTTCCCAGAGCCCTGTGTAATTTGGTTTCTCCCTAGCTGTTTATCATCATCTAGTACTACTTTCTTGTTAAACACTATCATTTATTATTTATTTATTTTTTTAAATTAAATTAAATTATATTTTATTTTTCAAAATACATTGTACTTGATTTTCATGCCCCTTTACCCGTCCCCCCCCCATATTGTATCTGTGCACTTGGCTTAAATAGTTCAAGGAATTTTTGTGTTAACCACTATCATTTAGCCACAATGGGCTTCTTTTTGTTTACAACAAGTCAAGCTTATTACACTTTGTAGCACTGTGTTGTATTTGTGTGATGTTGTATTTGTTCATTCTGATCATTTAAATCTCAGTTTAAACATCACCATCAACAGAGGCTGATAGAGTTTGGATGTATTGTCTTCCCAGAAATCATGGAAATCTGATCTCCAATGTGGCAGTTTGGGTCATGGGGGCAGATCCCTCATGAATGGATTAATGCTCTACCTGGAAGGTCGGGATCCTGAGTGGGTTCTTGTTCTATTAGTTCCCACGAGAGCTGGTTGTTTAATAAACCCTGGCACCTCTTCTCTCTCTCTCTCTCTTGCTTCCTCTCACCATGTGATCTGCTTGTACCCACCAGCTGCCTGCTGCTTTCTGCCATGAGTAGAAGCAGCCTAAGCCCCATGCCAGATGCAGCTGTCCAAGAATCTTAAGCCAAATAAACATCTGTTCTTTATAAATTACCCAGTCTCAGGTATTTCTGTTATAGCAACACAAATGGACTATTACAGAGGCCTCCTCTGACAACTCAATCAAAAGTATCTACTCGGTTGTTCTCTTACATTGCCCTTTCTTAGTTCTCTATATACAAAACTCCACTCCCAAATATTCTTTTAATACCTGCATTTTTTATGTCCATTTACAACTACTGTAATATAAGCTCATTGGAAGGCAAAGACCTTCTATTTCTTGTTTAATACCGTATCTTCAGTTCAAAGAACAAATCTGGCACATAGTTACAGATCAATAACAAATGTAAAAAACATGCTGTATATACATATTATTTATGTGTTTTTGTAGTAAAATTCATTCTAAAAGGAGACTTGAAATATTACCCTCTCATTCACATTCACCAAAGTTTTTAGAAAATTTCTTTATAAGCTTATTAAGATGTGATATAAACCATCTTGTCACATCTTAGACCCATTTCCATGAAGAAATGCACAAATAATTTCTAGTGTATGATGCCTCACAAAGACAACGTTATCCAAGAGTGAAGCTTACATACAATTCGAAGAAGATGCTTATAGTAGCTGGTGCTGGAGACTGGCTCTATTCTTTTGAACTTTTCGTGAGGCATGGGATGGATCTTCAAAGCACTGTATGTTATAGCTTATATTTGGACTTAAAGTTTGTTGTATTCTTCTGTTATTATAAAAATAATTAATTATGAAATAGGTATAGGTTATTCTAAGGAGCTAGTCTGAAAAATATGTGAATGCTCACTAAGGAATAGGTTAACCATGTACGCTCAGGTCACAGGTTTATGTTCCATATATTTTTGTGGTAACTTACAAACAAATGGCTTGAGAAAAGAAAGGTATGAAAGCCTGTGAAAACCAAAGTGCAAAGACAAAGAAATTAGATCTGTATTTCAGTAATTTTTTCTGGAAAGTAATACTAATAATGCCTAATTTCTTCTGACTTTAGATGGTGATTGTAATAATAAAATTAAATAAATGTATAAGTGCTTTGAACTCAGCATGATAAAAGTGGAAGTTATTACAAGCATCCACAACAAAATGATCACAGTAATATTGAGTTAGCTTTAGGATATTAAATAAAGGCTATAATTTTATGGGTGGCATTTCCTCTCTGCCTCTTGTGAGATGATGTCATTATTTTGAAGAGCTAGAGGAGCTAAAATCCTCAAGATTCTCAATGTATATAAGACACTACTCAGTATGCCAATATCTGAGAATGATAACACTCACTGACCATAAATAATCTTGCCACTTATCATTTTCTTTTTTTTTTTTGTTTAATGTATTATGGAAAATTTTATTTTATTTATTTTTTTTGCTCAGGATTGCTTTGGCTATTTGTGGTGTTTTGTTATTCCATATGAATGCTAGGATTGTTTTTTTCCAATTCTGAGAAAAATGTCATTGGAATTTTGATGGTGATTGCATTGAATCCATAGATCACTTTGGGTGGTATAGACATTTTCACAATGTTACTTCTTCCAATCCAAAAGCATGGGATATCTTTCCATCTTCTTAGGTCCTCTTTAATTTCCCTCAACAGTGGTTTGTAGTTCTTGTCATAGAGATTTTTCACATCCTTGGTTAACTTTGTTTCTAGGTATTTTATATTTTTTGGTGACTATTGTAAAAGGGCTAGCTTTCTTGATTTCATTTTCTGCTAGTTCATTGTTGAAGTATAGAAATGCTACTGATTTTTGAATGTTGATTTTGTATCTTGCAACTTCGCTGAAATCATTTATCAACCCTAAGAGGTTTTTTTTTTGTAGAGTCTTTAGGCTGTTCTCTATATAGGATCATATCATCTGCAAACAGGGACAGTTTGACTCCATCTTTTCCAGTCTGGATGCCCTTATTTCCTTCTCTTCCCTGATTGCTCTGGTTAGTACTTCCAACACTATATTGAATAGGAGTGGTGAGAGAGGGCAACCTTGTCTTGTTCCTGTTCTTAAGGGAAAGGCTTTCAACTTTTCCCCATTCAAGATGATACTGGCAGTGGGTTTATCATATATGGCTCTACTTGTGTTGAGATACTTTCCCTTCATACCCAATTTATATAGTCTTTATCATGAATGAATGCTGAATTTTCTCAAAAGGGTTTTCAACATCTATAGAGATGATCATGTAGTTTTTGTCTTTGATTTTGTTGATGTGTTGTATCACATTTATTGATTGGCAGATGTTGAACCACACTTGAATCCCAGGGATGAATCCCACTTGGTCATGGTGTATAATTTTTTTTTCCCCCTTTTTGTCTTTTTTTGTGACCGGCAACGGATCGCAACCCTCAGTGTCGCGCCCACACCGGACCGGGACCGGCAACGGGATCGCAAACCCTCGGTGTTGCACCTGCACCTCGCTCAGCCAGTGAGCGGCCGGTCTGTATGTGGGATCAGAACCCTTGGCGGGAGCACCGCCGCGCTCCCAAGCGGCGCACTGTAGCAGTGCGCCACCAGGCTGGCCCCATGGTGTATAATTTTTTTTTCCCCCTTTTTGTCTTTTTTTGTGACCGGCAACGGATCGCAACCCTCAGTGTCGCGCCCACACCGGACCGGGACCGGCAACGGGATCGCAAACCCTCGGTGTTGCACCTGCACCTCGCTCAGCCAGTGAGCGGCCGGTCTGTATGTGGGATCAGAACCCTTGGCGGGAGCACCGCCGCGCTCCCAAGCGGCGCACTGTAGCAGTGCGCCACCAGGCTGGCCCCATGGTGTATAATTTTATGTATGTGTTGCTGTATTCTATTTGCTAGTATTTTATTGAGGATTTTTGTATCTATATTCATCAAGGATATTGGCCTGTAGTTTTCTTTTTTTGTTGTATCTTTGTCTGGTTTTGGTATCAGGGTGATGTTTGCATCATAGAATAAATTTGGGAGAATGGCCTCTGGTTCAATCTTTTGGAAAAGTTTGTAGAGAATTGGTGTCAATTCCTCTTTGAAGGTTTGGTAGAACTCTGAAGTGAAACCATCCAGTCCTGGGCTTTTCTTTGTTGGGAGACTTCTGATAACAGCTTTAATCTCTTTTATTGTTATTGGTTTGTTCATATTTTCTATATCTTCTTGGCTCAGTTTTGGTAGTTTGTATGTGTCCAGAAATTTATCCATTTCCTCCAGATTTTCAAATTTGTTGGCATATAGTTGTTTTTAGTAGTCTCTAATGATTCCTCATGTTTCTGAGATATCAGCTGTATCACCTTTTTCATTTCTAATTTTTGTTATTTGGGTCTTATCTCTTATTGTTTTAGTTTACCTTGCTAATGGTTTGTCAATTTTATTTATCTTTTCCAAAAACAAACTTTTTGCTGCATTGATCTGTTTTGTCATTTTTGGGGTTTCTCTTTCATTTAGTTCTGCTCTGATGTTTTTTTTTTTTTTTTTTTTTTTTTTTTAAAGATGACCGGTAAGGGGATCTCAACCCTTGGCTTGGTGTTGTCAGCACCACGCTCAGCCAGTGATCTAACTGGCCATCCCTATATAGGATCCGAACCCGTGGCCTTGGTGTTATCAGCACCGCACTCTACCGAGTGAGCCACGGGCCGGCCTTGGTTCTGCTCTGATCTTAATAATTTCCTTCCATCTACTAACTTTGGTTTGAATTGTTCTTGTTTTTCTGTTTATTTAAGATGAAGTGTTAGGTTGTTTACTTGTCATCTTTCCTTTCTTCTGAAATAAGCATTTAATTTGATAAACTTCCCCCTTAGTACTGCTTATGCAATATCCTACAAGTTTTGGTATGATGTGTCATTATATTCATTAGTTTCAATACATTTTTTGATTTTCTGTTTAATTTCTTCTTGGACCCATATGTCATTAAGTAGAATGCTGTTTAATTTCCATGTGTTTGTATAGTTTCCAGAGTTTCACTTATTATTGATTTCTAATTTTAATTCATTGTGGTCTGAAAAAATACATGGAATAATTCCATTTTTTTTTTCCTTTTTGTCTTTTTTACTGACCGGTAATGGGATCGCAACCCTCGGTGTTGCACCCGCACCGTGCTCAACCAGTGAGCAGGAACCGGTCTCCACATGGGATCCGAACCCTCAGCGGGAGCGCCGCCGCGCTCCCAAGTGGTGCACTCTCCAGTGCACCACTGGGCCGGCCCAATAATTCCAATTTTTAAAAATTTATTGAGACTCGATTTGTGACCTAACTTGTCGTCTATCCTGGAGAATGTTCCATGTGCTGATGAAAAGAATGAATATTCTGAGGTTGTTGAATGAAATGTTCTGTAGATATCTGCCAAGCCCAATTGGTCTAAAGTGTTGTTTAGATCTTATGTTTCTCTGTTGATTTTTTTGCCTAGATGATCTGTCCAATGTGGAGAGTGGAGTGTTCAGGTCCCCTACTATTATGATATTAGTGTCTATCTCTTTCTTTAGATCTCATAGTGTTTGCTTTATAAATCTGGCTGCTGTGATGTTTGGTGCATATATATTTATGATTGTTATGTCTTCTTGTTGGACAGATTCTTTTATCATTATATAGTGGCCTTCTTTATCTCTTTTTATGGTTTTTGGTTTAAAGCCTATTTTATCTGATATAAGAATAGCTATTCCAGCTTTTTTTTCATTTCTATTTGCATGGAATATCTTTTTCAATCCTTTCACTCTTAGTCTATGTGTGTCTTTACAGGTGAGGTGAGTGCCTTGAAGGCAGCATATTGTTGGATCCATCTTTTTTATTCAGTCAGTCAGTCTGTGTCTTTTTAGTGGGAAATTTAATCCTTTTACATTAAGAGTTATTATTGAAAGGTGTTGATTTACTCTTGGCATTTTATTGATTTTTGTTTGGATGTTTTAAGTATCTTTTGTTCCCTTCTTTCTGATTTACTGTTTGTCTTTTGTGTTTGTTGGTTTCTTGGTGTGGTAGATATGCTTTTTTTTCTCTTTATTGTTAGTATTTTTATTTTACTGGTGGTATTTGTTTTTTCTTGTGTATTCATGGTAGTGATCGTTGTTTTTCAGGTTTCAGACCCAGTACTTGAGAATTTCATGTGTGCATGGTCTTGTGGTAGTGAACTCCCAGTTTTTGTTTGTCTGAGAAATATACTATTTTTCCTTCATTTTGGAAGGATAGCCTTGCTGGGTAAAATAGCCTTGGCAGGCAATTTTTGTTTTTAGTATTTTGAGTATATCATCCCATTCTCTTCTGGCTTTTAGGGTTTCTAATGAAAAGTCTGATGTTAGTCTCATAGGGGCTCCCTTATAAGTGAGTTGATGCTTCTCTCTTGCAGCTTTTAAAACTCTCTTTGTCTGTGAGTTTTTCAATTTGACTATATCATGTCTTGGAGAGGACCTTTTTGGGTTGAATATGTTTGGGGATCTTGGAGTCTCCTGAATCTGAAGTTCTGTGTCTTTCCCTATACCTGGGAAGTTTTCTGCTATTATTTCGTTGAATAAGTTTTCAATGTCATTTTCTTTCTCCTTGCCTTCTGGAATAGCAATGATTTGGATATTTGAATGCTTAAGGTTGTCTATTATCTCTCTTTGATTTTCAAATTTTTAAATTCTTTTTTCTTTTGTTTGCCTGTGTTATTTTGAATAGGCCATTCTCAAGGTCAGAAATTTTCTCTTCTGCTTGTTCTAGCCTGCTGGTTAAGCTCTCTGTTGTGTTTTTTATTTTGTTGAATGAATCCTTCACCTCCTGAAGCTCTGCTACATTCTTTTTCAGGTCACTGATTTCATTGTACATTTCTTCTTTCAGGTCCTGTATACTTTTTCTCATTTCATTGTCTTGTCTAACTGAGTCTTCTTGTATCTCACTTAGTTTCCTTAGAATTGTTGCTCAAAATTCCTTGTCAGTCATTTCAAGGACTTCCTATTCTATAGGATCTAGAACTTGCATATTATTACATTCTTTAGGTGGTGTCATACTTTCTTGGTTTTTCATATTTCTGGTATCTCTCTGTTGGTGTTTAGTCATTGTGGCAGAGGGTTACACAGTCTGCTTATTCCATCCTGGTGTCTGACATGGATCCTGCAGGGGCTGCCAATTTGGCACTGCTGCCTCGGGGCATAGGAGTTGGTGGGTCAGGCTCTTGGGGCAGAAAATTGCCTGGCCTGGATCCTGTCACAGGTGTCTGTTCCACGCTGCTGCTTTGGGATGCAGGGTTCAGTGGGTTGCTCCATTTATCATTTTCTGTGGTGGAGTGTGTTTCTCTTTAATAATTTAGCTTTAAGAATGCTGATTGTAGTGGTGGAAGTGCCTCAAATGTCTTTTATTTTCCTTTCTTCTTTCTAGCAGTGTTAATTGAGCTGAAACTCATTACCAGGGGTTTTGAAAGAAGTCAACATGCTTAGATTTGGTTTTGGAATTCAGGCAATAATCAAGATTAAAAGAAGTTGTTAATAAAATGTTTGTAAGCATGTATTATACCTGCAAGAAACTATCCAGATGTATATAGTCTATGCCTTCAGCATTAATCCTCTGTGATGTAGAATTGTTTGAGAGAAAGGAAATCCTGGAGTCCTGTATGTAAGGATTATAATTTGTTTTAAAATTCAGTGTTATATCCATACAACACCAAAACAAATTGGTTAGTTCAGTAAGTACCATAAAAAATTGTGAAGACATCAAGTTTTGTGGTAAAAAGATGACACCGATAAAGTGAATTTTTCCCCATTTTGTTCTATGCTGGTATACGTGCCTCAGACAGACACATGCACTTAGTGATAAACAACAAGATCAAGCTAAAGATGAAAATTCCTTTTTCTAAAAATATTCTCTGAAGAGGTCTAGATAGCAAAAATGAAATAAATTATCATTCAATAAGTCAAATTTATTTAGCATCAATAGTATTTTGGGTTAAAAAGTTGTTTGTTCTGGTAATTCTTATGAAGGAGATTTATGAGTGTTTAAGAAACTAATTTTTTTTTCCTTTTTGTCTTTTTTCGTGACCGGCAACGGATCACAACCCTCAGTGTTGCGCCCGCACCTCGCTCAGCCAGTGAGCGGCCAGTCTGTATGTGGGATCCGAACCCTCGGCGGGAGCGCCGCCGCGCTCCCAAGTTGTGCACTGTAGCAGTGCGCCACCGGGCCGGCCCCCCTAATTTTTATTACAGAGAGTAATTATTTTATCTTTATTGACACAATATATTGCTGTCTTTCCATAATCTCTGAATAGATTTTGATAATATCAATATGTCAGTGTGTGATAACCTATATTATTTTTTTAAAATGTACAATTCAGTGGTATATAGTGTGTTTACAGAGCTGTGTAACCATGACCATTAACTAATTACAGAACATTTTTAATACTCAGAAGGAAACGCATACCTATTAAAAGTCACTCCCAATTCTCTCCTCCACACAGCTCCTGGCCACTACTAACCAAAACTACCCATTCTTGACATTGAATAAAAATGAAATTATACAATATATTGCCTTCTGTGATCTGCTTCTCTCATTTAGCATAGTATTTTCAATGTTCATAATTGAAATACTGGGAGCATGTATCAATACTTCATTCTTTTTTTTTTTTCCTTTTTGTCTTTTTTTTTTTACTAACTGGTAACGGGATCGCAACCCTCGGTGTCATGCCCGTACCGGGGACCGGCGACGGGATTGCAACCCTCGGTGTTGTGCCCACACCGTGCTCAGCCAGTGAGCAGGAACCGGTCTCCACATGTGATCCGAACCCTCGGCGGGAGCGCCGCTGCACTCCCAAGTGGCGCACTCTCCAGTGCGCCACCGGGCCGGCCCAATACTTCATTCCTTTTTAAGGATGAATAATATTCCATTGTATGGATATGTCATATTTTATTTATTTATTTATTTCTCAATGGCATTAGTGTTTTCACTTTTTGCTATTATAAATAATGCTACTCTGAGCATTCATGTGCAAGTTTTTGTGTGGACATATATTTTCTTCTCTTGGGTATGTACGTAGGAATAGAATTGCCAGGTCATATGGTCACATTGTTTAACTTTTGAGGAAGTGCCAAATTGTTTTCTAGAGTGTTAGCGACATTTTACAATTTCATCAAAAATATATGAGGGTTCCATTGGCTCCACATTCTCATCAGCACTTCGTACTGTCTGTCTCTTTTAGTTTAGCAATCCTAGTGGGTGTGAAGTGGGATTTTGTGTTTTGATTTGCATTTCCATGACGACTAATGATGTTGAGTTTCTTTTCATGTGCTTGTTGGCCATTTGTATATATTCCTTGGAGACATGTCTATTCAAATTCTTTTGCTTGAATTATTTGTCTTTTTATTGTTGATTTGTAAGAATCCTTTATACAGTCTACATACAAGACATTTACTACATGTAAGATTTGCAAATAGTTTCTCCCACTTGTGGCTGCTTTTTCATTCCTAGAAAGTGTGGTTTGATGCACAAAACTCTTCAATTTTGATAAAATCAAATTTTTCTATTTTTTTCTTTTGTTTCTCATGCTTTTGGTGTCACTTCCAAGAAAATACTCCCAAATTCAAGATCAAAGTGATTTACCCTGAGGATTACTTCTAAAAGTTTTATAGTTTTAGCTCTTACACTTAGGTCTATGTTCCACTTTAAGTCAGTATTTTTATAGGATGTGAAGTAAGGGTCCAACTTCTCCTTTTGCCTGTGGATATTTAGTTATCTCAGAACCATTTCTGGAAAAGACCATTTTCCCCCTCCTCCCTATTGAATTGACTTGTTTCCTCTGTAAAATATCAATTGTAAAAGTAAGGGTTTATTTCTGTACTCTATTCCACTGATATGTTTCTCTGTCTTTATGTGAGTACCATACTATTTGGTTACTGTAGCTTGATAGTAAGTTTTAAAATTGGGACATATGCTCTTCCAGATTATTGGTGATTCTGGATTCTTTATATTAGCATATGAAGTATTGAATTAGCTTGTCAATTTCTGCACAGAAGCCATCTAATATTTTCTTAGGAATTGTACCAAATCTGCAGATAATTTGAGGCACATGCCATATTAACAGTATTAAGTCTTCTAATTCTTAAACATGAAATGTATTTCCATTTATTTATTTATTCTATAATTTCTTTCAAAGATGTTTGTAGTTTTTAGTGTACAAGTCTTGCATTTATATTGTTCAATGTATTCCCAAGTATTAGACTTATTTCTGATACTATTTTGTAAGTTGAATTCTTTCCTTATTTTTATTTTTGGATTGTTCATTGCTAGTGTATAGAAATATAATTGATTTAGCATATTGATTGTGTATCCTGCAATCTTGATGAACTTATTTAGTAGTTCTACTATTCATGTCAGTGTTTGAGTTCCTTATAATATCGTATATACAATATTACATCATTGGATAGATAAAAATTCATGTTTTCTTTTCCAATCTGGATGCCTTTTATTTCTTTCCATTGCCCAGTATTCCTGGATACAACCTCCAGTACAATATTAAGTGGAAGAGGCTAAAGTGGACATCTTCATCTTGTTTTTGATCTTTGGGGGCAAGCATTTACTCTTTCACCATTTAGTGTGATGCCAGCAGTTGGTTTTTAATACACGTCTTTTGTCAAGTTGAGGAGTTCCCTTTTATTTCTAGCTAAGTGACTGTTTTTATCACAAAATAAAGTTGGATTATGTCAAATATTTTTCCTGAGTTCATTTAGTAATTGTGGTTTCTGTCCCTTATTCTGTTAATATGATGCATTATGTTGATTGATTTTCATATGTTCATATAACCTTACATTCCTGGGATAAATCCCACCTGGGCATGGTATATTAATTCTTCTTATATGTTGCTAAATTTGGTTTGCTAGTATTTTGTTGAGGATTTTCGCATCTATATTTCTAAGAAATGTTGGTTTATAATTTTCTTATGATGTCTTTGCCTGGTTTTGGTAACAAGATAATATTGGCCTCATAGTTGAGTTTAGAAGTGCTTTTTCCTCTTCTATTCATTTTTTTTTTTTGAAAAGTTCATGAGAGATTGGTGTTAGTTCTTTAAATCTTTGATAGATTTCACTAACAAAATCATCTACTCCTGGGCTTCTCTTTGTGGGAAGTTTTTTGATTCCTAATTTATTTTCTTTACTTGTTATGGGACTATTCATATTTTCTTCTTCAACTATTGCATAGTTCATGTCTTTTAAGGAGAAACTGTTCATTTTATTTAGGTTATTTAATTTGTTAGTATAGAATATATTCACTTATAACCATTTTTATTTCTGTAAATGGACTTTTTTAGTCCTGATTTTAATAGTTTGAGCTCTGTCTTTTATTCTTTTTTTTATTGAATCATAACTGATTATACATATTTTTGGGTTCAATGTTGATGTATGTTGATCAAATCAATATTATTAACATATACATTATTACAAATCATACTTATACTTTATGCCCCTTATCCAATCTCTCCCCATCTATCTCTCCCTCCCCCTTCTCACCTCTGATAACCCTAGATTTCTTCTCTCCTTCTGAAAGAGTAACAGCAACTCTGTTGATTTGTGGCCTACAAATCAAATGATCTATCCAGTGATGAGAGAGGTGTGTTCAGATCCCCCACTATTATCATAGAACCGATGCTTCTTCTATCACTCTGGAATGGGCTTTGTGAAGAGAGACATCCTCTACTTTTCTTTGGTTTCCACTAGTGACTCTCCTTGTGTCAGTGCACTCCAGTGGCTGGCAGACTATCTGCATAGTGGTTGTGGCATCTAGCCACTTTTGTGGCAGCCATAGCTATTATGGAGGCTGTGGTGGGTCACCCACATGGAAGTGGTATTTTTGGCATGGCTCCTTGCCTGGATGTGGGAGGAGGAGTCAGTCCCCAGATCCATACATCAGGACCCTGGGTGGGCCTCGTGGCAGCGGCAGTGTGCCTGGTTGCAGGAGGAGGAGTTGGTCCCTGGCTCCATCTGGTTTTACATTCTAAGATGTTGTTTCAGAACAGTTGGATGGGAGAGGAATAGAGGAAGTGGGAAGGAAATAGGGTGGAGAAGGTGGAAAGAGAGGGGTGTAGTTGAGGCTGGTGGCACCCCCCTCATTTCTGCAGGGGAGGCCAGCGGGGCTTCCAGTGGTGGCTTGGTCATTGCTGGGCTGAATACAGATGTGAGGGGAGGTGTTGCTGAAGCCCTTGGTCCCCCACTGCCCTGGCTTAGAAGATCAGGGGGCTTCCAGTGGTAGTTTGGTGGTTTTCTGGGCTAGTTGTAGGTGTTGTGGGTTGTGGTTGAGGCCCTAAAGCTCCACCTCCCTGGCTTGGCAGTCCTTCTAGGTTTTGTAGGCATTATTTGGTGAAGTAAGACCTTTACTAGTTAATATCAGACTTTGTCTCTTGTCTGTGGGTATTTTGTTTTTTCTTTCAGTTCTGTATTGGATTATTTGCTGTTCCTATCACTTAAACTCTGCACTGGAACTAATTTGTTGTCTTTTGCTTACTTCTAAAATGGGGGAACTTCCTGTGGGGACCAGCACTTGAGCTCTGTAGTTGAGCTAAATTGCTTCATTGCTACTGATTCCCTGGGGAAGGCTTTTCCTGCAGTTCAGGTTTTAATGGTTGTGTTTGTAGGTACTTCCAGGTCTCTTGATATCTGGTACACCTGGGTTGTATAGAAAGTCTGGTCTGGGCCTGAGTCTTTTCAGCAAATGGCACCCCCTGCAGTTCTTGACCAGAATGCACAGAGAGGGCCTGCACTGATTGGAGGGCAGATCAGCTGTCTTTACTGTGCCCCAGTGTTCCCCTGGTGGCCTATCTCTCCCACCACCCATACTCCAAACACTTCCCATAGAACAGCTGTGCGCTGGTCCCTTGCAATGACTCAGCAGCATCTGAGTGGCTCCTTGCTCCTGTGTGGGTCCATGGGTACCCTGTTAGTGGTCTTGCTGACCTGGGGGATACCAAGGCCCTCCTCTCCCCTGCCACTTCCAAGCAACTTCATCTGAAGGGTACAGCTGCAGCTTTTGCCAGCTCTTTTTCCATGCGCTCACCAGCTCCAGCCTTGAAGTGGCCAAGATTCAAAATGGCAGGAGCAATACTTTCTTTCTTTTAATTGTGGCTTCTCCTGCCTTCATGAACTCTGTAGGTCTCTCCTCCTCTTTACCTGAGCTCTAGCAGCCCCAGCTTGGCTGTCATTGCTTTTTAATAGTTGTAAATTGGTTTATTTGTGGGAGAGTGATGCTGGGGGCTGTATATTCCACCATCTTGACTGGGAGCCTCTTCTCTTTTATTCTCATGGTCAATTTGCTTAAAGATTTGTCAATTTTGTTGATCATTTTAAGAAAAAATGGTTTTGTACATTTTCTTGTTTTTTTTATTATACGTTTGATTTATTTTCACTCTGACAATTGTTATTTTCTTCCTTCTTCTTGGTTTAAGCTTAGTTTGCTGTTCTCTTTTTAGTTTCTTAAAGTGGAAGGTAAGTTGTTGAGTTGAGCTCTTCTTTTTAATTAAAGGCACTTATAGCCATAAATTTGCATCTAAACACTGCTTTTGATACACCCCATAAGTTTTAGCATGTTGTGTTTTCCTTTTTATATAACTCAAAATATTTTCTAATTTTTCTTGTGATTTCTTCCCTGACCCACTTGTTCTTAAGGGGTGTTTTGCTTGATTTTCACATATTTGTAAATTTCCTGTGTGATGGTCTTGTAAATAAAATGCATCTTCTATTTGCAGTTCTTTTATCTCATAAACCACACAGTGTTTGGTCTTCTAAGATTTTTGTAAGGCTCTAATACTCTTTGAAAATCTTTTCTTCATCAACTTTAGAATTAATAATAAATTTGTTTAATTAAATAAATCTCTCTTTCTCCTTTAAAATTAAGTAACTACAAGTACTCTGCGAACCAAATTTCTGGGAGAGTAAACCTTTTAAACTAAGTATTGTATTGAGTTAAAAAAACAATTTTGGCTGATTTACTTTTTAGTTTTGCAGTAAATGCCAAATAAATAATTTTGGAGCCAAGAAAGTAATTTTAGGCTGCTAAATGTATTTTAGATTAACTTTAAAAAAAAAATAAGCTTGGTGTAAGAAAAAAAAAGGTTTGTTTTAAGGAAGTTTCCAATTTTTCTGAGGGAGAAAAGATAAACACATACAAAGATAATAATTTACTGTAGTATGTGGAAGTTCCAAGTTAGTGAAGTAAAAAGCAAGAAATAAAAGAGAGTACAGATGGTCCCTGATTTATGATGGTTTGACTTAATGATTTTTTCCTTTTACATTAGTGGAAAACCAATATGCATTCAATAACAACCGCACTTCAAGCACCCATACAACCATTCTGTGTTTTTACTTTCGGAAGAGTATTCAATAAATTACATGAGCGATTCAGCACTTTATTATAAAGTAGGCTTTATGTTAGCCCAGTGTAGGCTAATGTAAGTGATTTGAACTTGTTGAAGGTAGGCAAGGCTAAGCTATGATGTTTGGTAGGTTAGGAATATTAAATGCATTTTTGACTTATAATATTTTCAGCTTACAATGGGTTTATCTAGATAACCCCATTGCAAGTCAAGGCACGTCTGTACTTCTAAGTATTGTTGTTTGGGAAGGCACCTATTTGTGTGAGAAATTTAACCTGGACCTTCAAAAATTGGCATAATTTATAGTAAGATTCTCAGTAGGGCAAACTATGTAAGCAAAGTTGTCAATGTAGGAGCTTGACATGGCAGTCAGGACATGATACTTGATGAAGAAATCCCGGTAAGCAAGCAAAAAGCTGATAACAGTACGATTATAAGGGTGTGGTTTCTGAAGTGAGAGAAATCAGATTGCAAGAAGTTAGAGGCAAGAGAAGTAAAGAATTTGTTAGAGTCATCTGGTAGTGAACAGAAATTGAGGAGAGAAATAAAATAGAATTCAGAGGAATTTGCAGAATTAAATTTTTATGCTTTGCAAGATAGGTGACCTTCTCTATGTTTGAAAGCAGAAGGTAAGAAAGCTTTGGAGATATAAAGAATAGAATGCTGAGAAGCGAGAATTTATTTTGGAGCAAAACCTTTTAGGGTTAGAGTATAAATGACAGCAATATTAGTGATCAGTCACTTTTGGCAAAACAAAATTTATTATAAATAAAGTTAGAAAGTTGTTTAGCAAAATTCAGTGTGGTATTCTCAAGGAATGATTTTTTTTCCTTAAGTTTGTTTAGGTTCAAGTTTAGTGGAAAAGTCCAAGACATGTAAAAAATTTATCAGAATTTGATTTGTGCCAAATTGATAGTGAGCTCATTACCACTGTGTTAAATCCAGTTTTGGTCATCTATATTAGATTAAATTCAGAGAAACAAAAGAAGCCAAGAACTTTATAATTTGTTAGACTTTGAAAGGGATTTTAAAGTGATTTACCAACATCTTTGCCCTTTTTGGATTCTTAACTTATTAGCATAACAATTATTTATGAAAAAGTATAGAGTGTAAATTAATACTCATATTTCATTCACTTTGTAGTTGTTTTGTATCACAGCACTACAGTTTCAGAGCTGGAAGTGATCTTTGTGATCACTGTTCTTAGTATTTCTCAAACTGTGGTCTTTGAATATCCATATATGTCATATTCTTCTGGGATGAGAGTTAAAGATGTGATGCCAACTTATCCTTTCTCCCACCAGACTTGCCCTTCTCTCAGTGCATATACAAGGAGACCCAAGGTTTACTTATTTTCTGGAGAAATTGGAACAGAGAAAATCCAGACTGGGAACAGTAAATATAGTAGAGGGTGCAGTTGGTGCATGGTAGGGGTGGGAGATAGAAGGATTAAACTCAAGTCTTCACACACCCTCTCTGAGAGCCTACTGGCTGTCAAACTCAGCCCGTGGATACAAAGTTTCCCATATATTTATGAGTGCATCATTCTAAAACATAAAGGAGTACCCGAGGATTACCAGACATTTAAGAAATTCCAATCAAAAGAAAGAGACTAAATAGGATAAGAGGAACTCAGAGAAAAAAAGACACAACATGGGAAGCATACAGTAGGAAAAAACCCAGCTATAATTAATGTCCTCAAAGATATGAGAAAATCTTTTTCATCCATGAAGTGACCACAAGATGATTTTGAAAAGAAAATAATTAGAAAATAATAAAGAGATCTTGGAAAACAGGCTAACTTGAGTTAAAAATTTCCAACAAAAGAGTTAAAGAAAATATTCGGGAAATTTTCTAGGAAGAATAAAATATACAAATGTCAAACAAATGTATGTTGGTCAAAGAATAAAAAAATCCACTGAGACAAGAGAAATAAGTTCAAGAGATCTTGTAGAAGATGGTGACTATAGTTCGTAGCAACGTATTATATACTCAAAATTGCTAGGAGAGTAGATTTTAAGTGTTCTCACCACAAATAAATGATAAGTAGATGACTTAATACATATGTTAATTAGCTCAATTTAGTCATTCCACATGCATACATATTTCAAAACATCATATTGTAGGTATATAATCATATACAGTTTTTATTTGTCAATTTAAAAAGATACATTAAAGAAGGTCAACAAAGCTAAATGGTAAAAAACAAATAATAAAAAAATTGAACAATATAAAAATCAAAGCAAGAAAATCAGAGAATATATCTAGGAAGTCCACATTTGTCTATTACAAGCTCCAGAAAGAATAAAAATTGACAGAGAAAAATTATTAAGAAAATACTGCCAGATTTTTTTTAGAACTAAGTGACATGCATCTCCAGATTGAAAGGACCCATTGAGTGCCCAGAATAATAAATGAAAAATGACCTAAATGGGAACACTTTTACACTTCTTATGAAGCATGAATTGGTGGAAATTGCTTTAAAGAGCAATTTGACAGTATCTTATATAATTAAGGATATTCCTATTTTAATATCCAATAATTTTACTTTGAAGTACATATACCAGAGGAAATTATCCACTTGTGGAAAGAGATATTATAAGAATTTTAACTGAAGCATGGGTTTGCAAGAGAGAAAACATGTCTCCAAGAGGAATTCTTTGGATCTAATCTATTTGGGGACCTTTGAGTTTGATGGATCTGGACGCCCATCTCTCTCCCAGAACTTGGAAAGTTTTTAGCATGGGCCACTGGGGAATGAAGCCCAGTGTCAGCTACTTTGCTGGAGTTAGCAGCTCATTGTGTGGACTCTGAAGAGCTTCCTCAGTTGAGTTCAGAGCCTGGGAGGACTGCAGAAGACTCCACAGTGAAGACTGTAGGTGTCCATGGTGGTGATGAGGGCTACTGTGGTCTTCTTGCTTACCTTTCCCCCACAGAGAGAAGTCACTCCTGGTTCCAAGCTGACCCCAAATGGGGCAACAGAGTGGCAGAGGCAAGATGTTACCTTTTCTATGCAGCCATTCTGGGTTTCTATTCTATGCTCTACATGATTTCTGCTGCTTATTTGCAATTCTCTCATGCTCTCCCTTAGTTATTTAAGTCAAAATTTAAGTCAAAATATAGCTATTTATTCATTGTTTTGGGGTTTTTTTGAAGAAGGAAAGAAAATGGCAGTAGTAAGTCCCTAACTTTCAATAATAACCTTGAATGTAAATAGATTAAATTCTTGAATTAAAAGACAGAGAGTGGCTGAATAGATGAAACAACAAGATTCAACTATATGCTGCCCACAACAGACCCACTTTAGCTCTAAGAACACACATAGGCTAAAAGTAAAATGACAGAAAGCTATATTCCATGCAAATAGTAAAAAAAAGAGTGTTATACTTATGTCTAATAAAATAGATTTCAAGTCAAAAACTTGCACGAGAAAAAGGTAATTATTTAAAGAGAGAGGGATAAGTTTATAACCATTATAAACATATATGCACCCAACACTGAAGCACTGAATACATAAAGCAAATATTAATGGACATGACAGGAGAAATAGATAGCAGCACAATAAGAAGTGACATTAATATCCTACTTTCAATAATGGACAGATCAATGAGACAGAAAATTAATAAGGAAATACTGAACTTGAATTGCACTTTTGATCAAATAGACCTAACAGATATATATAGATCCTTCCACCCAACAGCAGTAAAATACAAATTTTTAATCTAGTGCATGCAAAACATTCTACAGAATAGACTATATATTAAGCCACAAAACAAGTCTTAACAATTTAAGAATATTGAAATTATTTCTAGTATTGTTTCAGATCATTGTGGTATAAAACTAGAAATCAATAACAGGAGGAATATTGAAAAATTCACAAATATGTGGAAATTAAGCAATATGCTCCTGAACAATAAATGAGTCAAAGAAGAAATCAAAAGAAAAATTAAAAAGTATCTTGAGACAGACAGCAATGGGAACACAACATATCAAAATCTATGAGATTCAGCAAAATCAATTCTAAGAGGAAACCTCATAGCAGTAAATGCCTACATTAAAAAAGAAGGAAGATCCCAAATAAATAGTCTAACATTATGCTTCAAGGAACTAGAAAAAGAAGAGCAAACTAAACCCAAAATTAGTAGAAGGAGGATCAGAACAGAAATAAATCAGATAGGCAACAGAAAAACCATAGAAAGAATAAATAAAACTAAGTTGGTTTTTCAAAAAAGTAAAATTTTATTTTATTATTATTTTTTTTCCTTTTTGTCTTTTTTCGTGACCGGCAATGGATCGCAACCCTCAGTGTCGCACCCGTACCGGACCAGGACCGGCCACGGGATCACAACCCTCAGTGTTGCACCCGCACCTCGCTCAGCCAGTGAGCGGCCAGTCTGTATGTGGGATCCGAACCCTCGGCGGGAGTGCCTCCACGCTCCCAAGCGGCGCACTGTAGCAGTGTGCCACTGGGCCGGCCCAAAAAAGTAAAATTTTAAAGCCTTAAGCTGGTTTAAATAAGGAAAAAAGAGAGAAGATGCAAATAAATAAAATAAAAAATTAAAGTGAAGAAATTACAACTCAGAAATGAAAAGGATCATAAAGGACTATTATAAACAACTATATGCCAACAAATTTGATAACCAAGAAGAAATGGATAAATTCCTAGAAAAATGCAACCTAACAAAATTGAGTCAGGAAGAAATAAAAAGCCTGAATAGATCAATAGCAAAAAAATTGAAGAGGCAACCAAAAACCTCCCAACAAATAAGTCCCCGGGCTAAATTCTATAGCTAAATTTTACATAATATTCAAAGAAGAATTAATACCTATACTTAAACTCTTCTGAAAAATAGGGCTAGCGAAAATACTTCCAAACACATGTTATGAGGTCATCATCACCTTGATACCTAAGCCAGATAAATACATCACAGGAAAAAACAAAGAAACAAACAAAAAACCAAAACACAGGCCAATTTCTCTGATGAATATTAATGCACACACACTCAATCAAATATTATAAAATCAAATCAACACATCAGAAAGATTATACATAAGGACTGAGTGGGATTTATTCCTGCATTCAAGGCTAGTTTAATGTATGCAAATTGACAGAATGAAAGTTAAAAACAAAACAAAACATAGAATTATAATTGGTGCAAAGAAACATTCATAAAAGTTCAACATCCTTTTTTGAAAAAAAGATCTCAACAGTTTAGGTGTGGAGGGAAAGTTCCTTAACATAACAAAGGCTACTTAGGAAAAATCCACAGCTAACATTATAATCAATGAGGAAATACTGAAAGCTTTTCCCCTAAGATTCAGTGCAAGGCAAGAATGCCCACTTTCACCACTTTTATTCAGCATAGTATGGAAAGTTCAAGCAAAAGCAATCAGACAAAAAAAAAAGAAAAAAGAAATAAAAAGTATACAAATCAGAAGAAAGTAAAATGATCTCTATTTGCAGATGACAAAATCTTATATGTAAACAATCCCCCAGAGTACACATGAAATCTCTTAGAACTAATGAATTCAGTAAAGCTGCAGGATACATTTCAACACACAAAAATCAGTAACAGTTTTTACATAAATAACAACCTAACTGAAAAAAAAATCAGAAAATAATCTCACTTATGATAGCATCAACAAAAACTAGAAATAAACTTAACAAAGGAGGTGAAAGATCTGTACATTAAAAAATATAAAATATCAGTGAAAGAAATTGAAGACACAAATGAACAGAAAGATACTTTGTGCTCACGAATCAGAAAAATTAATATTGTTAAAATGTCGGGCCGGCCCGGTGGCGCACTGCTACAGTGCGCCGCTTGGGAGCGCGGCGGCGCTCCCGCCGAGGGTTCGGATCCCACATACAGACCGGTTCCCACTCACTGGCTGAGCGAGGTGCGGGCGCAGCACCGAGGGTTGCGATCCCGTTGCCTGTCCCGGTCCGGTACGGGCGTGACACTGAGGGTTGCGATCCGTTGCCGGACACGAAAAAAGACAAAAAAAAAGGAAAAAAAAAATGTCTATACTACACAATGCATCACACAGGTTAGTTTCAAACCCTATCAAAATCCCGATTGCATTTTTCAAAGAAATAGAAAATAAATCCTAAAATTCTTATGGAAATATAAAAGACTGCTGATAGCCAAAGCAATACAGAGAAAGGAAAACAAAGTTGAAGGAATTATACTTCCTGATTTACAATTTTATTACAAAGCTATAATAATGAAAGCAGTATGGTACCAGCATAAAAACAGACACAGTAGAACAGAATAGAGAGCCCAGAAATAAATTTAAATATACACGGTCAACTAATATTTGACAAGAGCACCAAGAGGACACAGTGGAGAAAGGATAGTCTCTTCAATAAGTGGTGCTGGGAAACCTGGATTTCCACATATGAAAGAATGAAATTGGACCCTTATACCATACACAAACAATCAGTTCAAAATGGATGAAAGTCCTGAATATAAGACCAGAAACTGTAAAACTGCTAGAGGATAACATGCGGGAAAATCTCCTGGACATTGGCCTTAGCAATGACTATTTGGACATCACACCAAAAGCTCAGTCCACAAAAGCAAAACTATATAAATTGGAGTACATCAAACTAAAAAGTTTCTGCACAGCAAAGGAAGCAATCAACAAAATGAAACAGTATAGATTGGGAAAAATATTTGCAAACAATGTATCTGATAAGAGGTTAATATTAAAATTTTGTAAAGAACTCATACAACTCAATAGTGAAAAAACAAATAACCTGATTAAAAAGTGGGTAAAAGACCTGAATAGACATTTCTCCAAAGAAGAAACAGAAATGACAAATGGATAGTTAAAAAGGTGCTCAACATCAATGTTTATTAGGGAAATGCAAATCGAAACCACTATGAGATATTATGTCATACCCACTAGGATGGCTATTAGCAAAAAGTCAAAAGATAACAAATGTTGGTGAGGATGAGGTGAAAATGGAATTCTTATACACTGATGGTAGGAATGTAGATTGATACAGCCATTATGGAAAACAATATGAAGGTTTCTAATGAGATTAAAAATAGAACTACCATATGCCCCAGCAATCCCTCTTCTGGACATACACCCAAAGGAAATAAATTTACCACCTTGTAGAGATATCTGTGCTCTTGCGACACACACACAAAATGGGTAACTCTGTGAGATGATGAATACGTTAATTTGCTTCACTTAGTGACCGTTTTACTATCTATGTATATCCTGTTACATCATATACCTTAAATACACACAGAATTTATTTAAAAATATTCATTGTCAATAATGTATATTCATTTCTACCATCCTGCAATTTGAGTATTTGGTCAAACCATTGTCATCATCATAATCGTTATCATGAATAAAGTCTATATAATGCCTTACAGACAAATAAAATTTTTCCACATTCATCATCTCCATTTACTTTCATTAGTTTGTGTGTCAGGTAGAACATTTTTCAATATCTCCCCCTTTTTTTTTTTTTTGTCCTTTTTGAGACCCGGCCGCACCACGCTCAGCCAGTGAGCGCTGTGAGCGCACCAGTCATCCCTATATAGGATCCGAACCCGTGGCGGGAGTGCTGCTGCGCTCCCAGTGCCGCACTCTCCCGAGTGCACCACGGGCTCGGCCCAATATCTCCCAGTTTTAACAATAAAGAAACTTAAGTAATGTGACCTGCTCAAGGTTAAATAATTGGTAAATGGTAAATCTGTCAAGAGCAAATGGTGAGTTCCAAATTCAGAACTTCTGTTTCCCAACCCTGACTTCTTTCTTTCATGACTATGTTCCTCCAGAATCTTTCACTGGTAACATAGAAATTAATAGTAGTGTCAAAATAGGAAAAGTAAGAAGTTCCTATTGAGTCTTATGCTAAAACTTCAAAATGTTATTCAGTTCTAGTGGGTAGAAATAGAATAGGAAAAAGGTGTTTTTTATTTCCCTCATATCTTTTTTTCCTTTTTCCTTCATTCGCTTCAAAATTCTTGCCACAAAAACACACTGGCAATTGATATCATAGATTTCATAGATTTTCTAAAAAAAATCACTTTAGAGAACCTCGTTATTTCTATTAATACAACCACTATTAATAACAAGAGTAAATCACGTTGTGCCCTTCCCCAGTGCCTCTCATCCAGGGATCTCAGAATGCTTTTGAAACATTAATTAAAAATCCTCTCGGCATCCTTGTGAGTTCCTAGGGCAAGGAGAGAGGAGGAAATCATATCTGCTCTGACATTAATTAAGCTCTCTCTTGGCTTGCAAACTAGGTAAATAGCTTTTCTTCCCCCCATTAACAAACAAGCCGATTCTCCACGATGATGATCACAGATGTTCACAAGTGAGAGGGGAGATGACTTCTGCTGGGCACCGAGGGAAGACACTGGAGTGCTTGCCAGACTCGGATGCTGAGGCTTTACTCTCTAACACTGGTTTCCAAGCCTGGGCCATCATCAGCATCACCTCAGGGGCTCTGTAAACATACCTGTATCTGGACCGTTTACAAGCTCTTCCCAGAGTGTCTGATTTAGTAGGTAAGAAATAAGGCCCAGGAATCTGTTTTCAAAAAGTTCCATAAACAGTTTGAGAATAATCACTTTTTTTTCTTTTCCACTTAAAAAATTTTGTTTATAATTGATAGAAAATAATTGTACATGATAGGGTATGGCTTTATGTTTCAACACATATATGCATTGTATAATGATTAAATCAGGGTAGTTATCTTATCCATCACCTTAACATTTATCATTTCTTTGTGGTGATAACATTGAAGATCCTCTTTTCTAGCTATTTTGAAATATACAATACAATGTTGTTAGCTATAGTTGCCCTACTAGGCAATGGAACACTAGAGCTTATTCTTCCTGTCTCTATAATTTTTACTTGGTACCTGTTGACCAGTCTCTCCCCCTCCACCAACCCTTCCCTAGCCTCTGGTGACCTCTGGTGACCACTATTCTACTTCCTATTTTTATAAGAATAACTTTTTTAGATTCTACATATGAGTGAGATCATATTCATATTTGTCCTTGTGTGTCTGGCTTATTTCACTTAATGTCCTGCAGGTTAATCCATGTTGCTACAAATGACAGGATATCATTTTCTTCTTTTTAATAGCTGAATAGTATTTTATTATATATTTATAGCACAGTTTCTTCATCCACTCACCCGTTGATGTACACTTAGGTTGATTCCATCTCTTGGCTGTTTTAAACAGTGCTGAAATAAACATGGGAGTGCAGATATCACTTTGACATACTGATTTTATTTCCTTTATATATATATAGATATTTAAATATATTGTGTGTGTGAGTGTGTGTGTGTGTGTGTGTGTGTGTGTGTGTGTGTACAGAACCCCAGAAGTGGGGTTGCAGAATCATAAGGTAGCTCTATTTTTAATTTTTAGGAACCTCCCTACTGTTTTTCATAATGGCTGTACTAATTTACATTCCCACCAACAGTGTGTTACTGTTTCCTTTCTCCACATCCTCACCAGCATTTGTTGTTTTTTTTTATCCTTTTTGTCATAGCCAGTCTAAATGGGGTGAAGTGATATCTCATTACAAATGGCCAACAGGTGTATTAAAAATGTTCAACATCACTAATCATCAGAAAAATGCAAATTGAAACCACAATGAGAACAATCGCTTTTAAAGGACATTTTCATTACTGGTTTTTTTATGGATTAAAAAATAGTAGATAGATGAATGTTTGTTATTAAACATCTAAGAATACAAATAAATGGAGCTAATTATTAAAAGTGCCATTTCCTGTCTTCCTTTTTCTTACTGGTTAACAGTTTCTCAAAATGTGTTTCTTGGACGTTTTTTATCTAAAGTACCTGGGGAACTTGTTAATGATACAGATGTGTTGGAATACATGGTTCCTACATACATTTATATTTCTCTCAGGGAAATAGAATTTATTTCTACCTCGAAAAAAAAAAAAAAAAACCAAAAAAAAAAAAAATCTAAAGTACCTGGGGAACTTGTTAATGATACAGATGTGTTGGAATACATGGTTCCTACATACATTTATATTTCTCTCAGGGAAATAGAATTTATTTCTACCTCGAAAAAAAAAAAAAAAAACCAACAAACAAAAACAATGCCATGTCAGAGGCCATGAAAATATTAGTGAATCCTTGCACTGATGAGTCCCCAAACACTGAACCTAAGGCATGTGTGGATACCATACATCAGCCTCTGTGTATGTTATTGTAGGATTCATAGAACTTTAGTGCTATGAGAACCTTAGGGACAGTTTATTCCTGCCCCTCATATTTTACAGAGATGAGGAAACTGAGTCTCAGAGAGTTCACCTGCCTGCAGATGGTCACACAGCTTGCTAGTCGTGGGGCAGATGAGAAAGCATGTCTCCATCTCAGAGTCCAGGGCTCCGTGGACATCACCAGAAGGACACAGACTACCTTAATGTAAATTTGTCTCTTGTTTGTCATCCTGTTTTAAGTCCGTTATTTTTAACCACGTAGGGAGACACCTGATGTTGAAAAATGTTATTCTCTAGATCTCTGAGAAGTAAGAAAGTAAACAAGCTGAGATAAGAAATGTGCCTTACTGAACCGTCTTTCTTTCCCTACTTTGTGTCTCTTTCTTTATTTTCTTTCTTTGGCATCTACAGATACCCCTACTGGTGGAGGGACAGGGGTCAGTAGGCTGAAGTGGCTATTTGGAAGAAAAAGGACATTTGGGTGTAACACAAAAGGCTGCTCACAAAGGATTACAGAACTGTCTCTACACTCTATGTTCAGAAGTTTATAAGCCTTTCATGGAGGCTTCCTTAATTGTGCTCAGAATAGTCCGTGGGATAATTTGGTCAACCCTGTTGTTACATAGTGTCAGTTATTCATTTCTTATGTTATAGCATGTCCTTAGCAAGGCTGGAACTGGAGGTCCCAGGGGATCCCTTAACCCCATGGGCAATTAGCCACATGCTTTCAGTAGCCTGTGGTCCTTCTGCATCAGGTGGTGGTGAGTGGCAGAGAGCTTGGGGTGTAGACGGCACAGCGTGCAAGTAGGGAATACCCTATTCCGTTTTACCTAGACAGGCAAAACAAGAAAGAGGAAAAAGGTGCTAATTAATTGAACAACCGTATGGGAGCAACTGCCTTTTCCCATCACATAAAATTCTTGCAAGAACATTGTGGGCAAGTCCTATCACACTGTCTTAGACAGTTTTCTGTTGTTGTAACAGAATACCATAGAATGGGTAATTTAGAAAGAAGAAAGAATGATTTCCTATGTGTGGAGGCTGGGAAGTCCAAGAGCATTCTACAGGCATCTGGTGAGGGTCTCTGAGCTGCATTATCCCATGGTGGAAGGGCAAATGGGCAAGAAAGCACGTGCAACAGAGACGAGCACCAGGGGCTGGGCTCGCTTCCATGACAACCTGCTCTCAGGATAACTAAACCACTCCCGCAATATCAACATTAATCCGTTCATGAGGATGGAGCCCCCATGACCTAATCGCTTCTTGAAGGCCCCACCTTCCAATACCATTGCAGAGGCAATTAAATTTCAACGTGAGTTTTGGGGGATGGGCATTCAAACCATAGTGAGTCACGTTTTACAGATAGAAAAAACAAGATTCAGAGAATTAAGCATCTTGCTAATAAGTGGTATAGCTACTAGTGGAAGTGAGTCTTATACATTTTTATGCTTTTTCTGCTTTCTTAATACGCAGCAAAATGTTTGCTCGGAAAACAAAGACGAGTGTCTCTTACTTCAAAGTCCACACTCCCCTCCCTGTCTACTTTGCTGCCTGGCCACACAGAATTTCCTACAGTTGTTTGTTGAAGTAAATAGACCTTTCTTTCTTTCATCCAATTGCATTAGCGCTAATAGCAGTGAATTATTTAGAAAGGAGAATACAATCATGAGTGTTTTCCAAGTATTTCAGAATAAAACACAAAGCAAAGCAAAGCAGCGGTGTGCTCCAGCAGAGCCAGGGAGTCTAGTGTCCCAAGTCCAGATCTGGTACTCAGAAGCTATTGAATTTCTAGTCTCTGCCTGACCACTGCTTTGGAGAAACACAGAGAGAGTCATTTAATCATTCTGTGCCTGCCTTCTTCCTCCAGCAAAGCAAGATAATTAGTGTTTGTCACCATCTATGTCAAAGGGGTGTGGTGAGGGTAGCCTCATAATTATGAGGTTCTGGGCAAATATAAAAAATTCAAATGGCACTAATATTGCCATTCATCCCAAGTTGGAGATTGGCTTGCTGGGTTGGAGAATTTGCAGCTTGGCAAATGCTTGCCACTTGGTGGTTTGCAAGAGTGGAGTGTTAGAACTGGAAGAAATTCCTAGAGATTACCTAGGATGAACCCTGCAATTTGCAGCTGGGAGAACAGAAACCCACAGTGGTACAGGGATTTGATCAAGTCACACAATGAGTTAGAGACAGACAGGGATTACACCCAGGTCCACTGACTCCTGCCTTGGGCTCCCTTTTCTTCCTCTGTCTCTGAATGTTCTGCTGCTTTTTGGGAGGATTCTGACTCCTGTCTGGAGAGAGCGGCTGTAGGTGGAAGTAGGCTTGGTATACAACTGCCAGAGGCTGCCTTTCAGGTTCGACACACACCATTCACTTTCAGCTGAGCAACCTCATTCAAATACAACCAGGCGGGCCTGGCAAACCAGATGGGTAATTGCCTGGAGTGTGTCAGGAGATGGTGGGGATTGTGGTTCACTGAGTACCCAAGGAGGTTTGGCACATTATCATTTCCAGCCATCCAGAATGTGAATGACCAAACCCCAGTGGTCTGATCCTGTCAGATTAGTTTTCTTTAACAGAGCCATGCCTCTGAGCTAAGCTGTGCTCTGTACTTTGTTATGCATAAACTTGCAGAGACGAAATTTAGTTGGGGAAGTTGGAAAGATAGATGTTAGGGAAACTATGTAAGTAGTTGAATCGTTATCTTTGTGGGAAAATCACTAAACCCCATTTCCTTTTTCTTTCCTTCCTTCTTTCTACACATATCTGTTTAATGCCTACTATGCTTTAGGTTGTCAAGGCTCTTGATATAGTGGTGAATGAGACCCATGAGGTCCTTGACCTTGACAGGGCTAAGACACACACAAAAGCAAGTAAACAACAACAAAAATGGACAAGAAAGTTTTAGAGAGTGGTAAATGCTATGAAGAAACTTAGGTGGTGTGAAACGTTGGAGACTCACCGTGATGGGGTCCCTATGAAGATGGAGTTTGAGCTGTGACAAGAGCCAAACGTACAGAGAGGGGGAGCAGAGTCTTCTCTGCAGAGGCAATGCCAAACGCAGAGGCCTGGAGGCAGAGACAAACCAGTGAGTGTCTTAGTCTGCCTGGGCTGCTCTAACAAAATATCACGGACTGGGTGGCTTACACAACACGTATTTATTTCTCACAGTTCCAGAGGCCTGAAAGCAAGATCAGGATGTTGACATGGTCGGGTTCTGGAGAAGGGTCTCTTCCTGGTTTACAGATGGATGCCTTCTTGCTGTGTCCTCACTTGGAGGAGAGAGAGGTCATCTTTCTCTCTCTTCTTATAAGAGCACTCATCCCATGCTTGAGGTCTTCACCTTCATGACCTAATTATCTACCAAAAGTTCCATCTTCAAACGCTATCATATTGGAGATTAGCCTTCAACATATGAATTTGGGGAGAGGGAGAAAACACAATATTCAGTCCGTACCAGTGAGTTTGAAGAATAAAAATGAAGCAATTGGAGCTGGAGTATAAAAAGCTAGGGAGAGAGAGGTAAGTCCTGAGGGTGGAAAGGTGGAACTAGGTCAAATCATATTGCTTCTCACGGGCAGTGTAGGGCCTTTAGATTTTGTTCTAAGTGCAAAGGGAAGTACGTAATGGGTTTTAAGTGTGTGTTCATTGGGGGTATGTTATGTAACATGACAGGATTTATGTTTTGAAAGATAGTTCAGTTTTTTTTGTGTGTGTGAGTGTGCGTGTGTGTGTGTGTGTGTGTGTGTGTATGTGTGAAAGCAAAGTGACCAGGTAGGAGACCAGAGCAATGGCACAGGCAATAATGATTGCAACTGGAAGTGGCTGGTACAGTAGAGATTAAAAAGAGTGGATGGATTTAAAATCTATTTTAGAGATGAGTCTTATGTAGCTTGTTAAGAGATTGCATGTGAGGGAGAGATGAGAGAAAGAGGAATCAAAAATGATGCTTAAATATCGGACCTGAGTACCAGGTAGTTAGTGGGGATTTTTTTGGTGGGGGGTCCAAAGGTACATGATGAGGATAAAATCAAAGAAATTAAGGCTCTGTTTGACCACGTTAGAATTAATAAGGTGATTAGATGTTTAAGTGGAAATGTCAAGCCTAGAATTACAATTAATTCTAGTTTAGAGTTTAGAGCTCAATGGAGAGGTCAGTGGTAGAGATACAAATTTGATAGTCTTTCACACTCATGGTATTTAATGCCATAGGAATTTATAAAAGCTAACCAAGGAAAACATTGTAGATGGAAGCAACAGAGCTTGGAGAAGCTCTGGGACATTCCAACTTTGCAAGTTTGAACTGAAGGGGGAGAAGCAGGGAGAGAAATAGACAAAGTGGTTAGTAAATAAGGAAGAACAGCAAGATGTAAAGTCACAAAAATTAAGGTGGTGTTTTAAGGAGGATTGAGTGGCCAACAGTGCTTAATCTTGCCAAGAATTTGAGAAAGATGAGGCAATATACGTGCCCAATAAATTTGGAAACGTGGTGGACTTTGGTGATAATTACCAATAACCATGAAAAGAATAATAGCTATGCAGGAAAAATACTGGGCTAAGGACAGATGGCAGGGCAGGCCGCAAAGACTGGGACTGTAAGAAAGTTATTTAAGAATTTCTGCCATGAAAGAAAAGGAGCAGAGAAATACTCCAGAAACTGGAGGTGGACCATGAAATCAATGGAGGGTTTGTGGGTTCAGTGGAAATGAACATCAATAGGACATAATTGTTTTAGTCCGTTTTGTGTTGCTGTGACAGAAATACCTGAGACTGGGTAATTTATAAAGGAAAGAGCTTTATCTGGCTTATGATTCTGGGACAGCTGCATCTGGCACGGGCCTCAGGCTGCTTCTACTCATGGTGGAAAAACAGCAGGCAGGTGGCAGGTACAAGCAAATCACATGGCCAGGTAGGAAGCATGAGAGAGAGAGAGAGAGAGAGAGAGAGAGAGAGAGAGAGAGAGAGAGAGAACCAGGGTCTTTTAAACAACCAGCTCTCATGGGAACTAATAGAGCGAGAACTCACTCATTAATTCCCCCTACCCCAGGGAGAGCATTGACCCATTCATGAGGGATCTGCCCCCATGACTCAATCAGTTTCCAACACTGCCACATTGGAGATCAAATTTCCACATGAGTTTTGGAGGGGACGACATATCCCAACTCCATCAGACATAATGAAGATTACAAAGAAAATATATATACTCAGTAGAGAGGGAGACACTGGTTACCGGGAAATGAATGGATGCCATGAGAAGTAGCAAGGGGATGGGGTCTAGAGCGCAAGTGGAGGGTAGACAGGAAGTCACACTTCATTACAACGGAGGGAAAGCCAGAGGCTGTGGGAACAGATCCAGACAGGGCAGTGGGTGTGGAGGTGGTGAGCTGAGGCAGTTTCTCTTTAGTTGCTTCCATTTTCTCAGCCAAATGTGAGGCAACATTATCAGCTGAGAGCATGTGTGTATATATCTGTTGGGGGGATAGTGGTGCAGTGAAGGGAAATTGCAGGTCCCACTGGCTGAATCTGGGTTCTTGGTATCTCGGACTAAGAATTGGACGAGACACTCCAGAGGTAAAGAGCAAAGAGAAGTTTTCTTTAGCAAAGCGAGAGTACACTCTGGAGAGGATGAAGCAGGCTCAAGGGAGGGAGTGGCTCAACAGCACCTATGGTTACATTCCAGGGGGTTTAAGTCCCCTTCGCTGGACTCATGTCATTTAATCATTGGTTGAGCCCTGAGTGTCCTCTCTGTCTTATGGCCTAATTTTATTGGCACCCTCACTGGCAGGGGGCTCATTGTTCCAACTGAATGGTGCCTTAGCTGGTAGAAGGCTCCCTGTCTGGAGTTGTCTTTGTCCCCTGTTGCTGCTTCTGTGCATGTGCATGCCTACTCAGGGACCTGGTTTGTCCCATTTGCAAATAACCGGGTTTCTTTTTCCCTCTCTTGTGTCTATCTGACTTCCTGCCTCAGCGTTGGAGTTCTGAGGAGAAAGAAGATATTAAAATGCCATTTTGGTGAGAGAGTGAGCGAATATATGATGCAAGTATGTTTGGAGTGTTGAGAGACCATTTGACTCTGTGACGGTGATTTTCAAATAACTATGGTTATGATTTTCAAATTTAGACCTAACTACATGGCTCTGTGTTTTTTCCCTAGTACCATTCAGCTGTATGGAGAAAGGCATCGAATAGAGAGGGAGCTGGGTTTAATCAAGGTTGGGGTCCATCCAAAGGAACATAATAAGGAGAAAGTGGAGCAATAGAGGTGAGTGGGTGATTATAATGATAGACCATGGGGTCTAAACAGGGTATGGAGGATATCTTCAACAAGAGACCTCACAACGTAAGTGATGGATTATGAAAAAGTGAAATATCAGTGGATTGGATGTATTGGTGAGGCTAAGGAGTAGTAGAATGAGAGAATATAATATATACTATAGTATGGTACAATATAATATAATAAAATGCAACATAATAAATGTATGTGTGTATGTATCTAGATGTCTGTTTATATGTCATCTGTGTATGTATGTATGTGTCTATCTACCTATCATAAGAACACTGGAGACAAGCAGTGGTTGTGGAAGCTTTGAAGGTGGTGCATTTATGAGGGTACTTCAAAAAGTGCATGGAAAATAGAATTAAAAGATAATACAATATTTGATGAAAAGGAAAAGGACGTGACCCTGTGGATTGGTGGCTAAAGTGGGGTGCAAGAAAAGGCCACACGCAAGTGATGGAGCCAAAGATCTGAAGGGTCAGGCTCTTGGGTAGTTTAAACCACGTGGTTGTTGATGTCCCTACATATGGCAACTGGGATAAGGGGTAGAGAAAAAGTCAGGTGTTGGAATAATGTACATTGACCAGAACGTTGGTAGAGGGCAGCAAATAAGCAAACAGCAACAACAACAAAGAGGATTAGTGGATAGTGAAAGCTGCGGACACAAATATCAAAGGAGATAAAGTAAAAGCGATCTATATCATATTACTGTATGGTCTTGTGAAAGAACGGCCAGCTCATTTTTAGTGTATTCAAATGATTTTAAAGATTGGATTTAGAGTTTTAACAAATATCATTTCTAGGAGATGCCTTTGAATCTTCATAGTTTGCTATAAAATGAAACAGAAAGACATTCTGTCTAATTTTCTAAATTATAATGCAGTAAACTTTATGTTGTAAAAATTAATGTTTGTTAAAATAATTAGTGTAATTAATTTTGAAGTATACTTCCTTTTTTGTTGATGTGAAGCAATTTTTTCCCCAACTTTAAGAAATGTACCTAATATCAGCTTCTGTGCTATATACAATGTATTGTTTCTTAATAATAGTGTTGATCTACCTCTGATTAAAGTTGATACCATAGAAATAGGTCAGTGATTGCGTGTAATGAATACTGTCTCCTGTATAATACAGTCAATATATCTGCTTTTCACTAAAGCAAGAAAGTGATTTCTATTTAATGCAGTATTTTACTTGACTAGAAAGCTGCTTAGCATGCCAGTCTCATAAAAATCCAATCTCTTTACAATAAGAAGAAGCTCTTCAATATTGTAACAGCTACAGGGGGACAATAAAGGATGATATAATTATATTTTCTTACCGGGGGTGACCTCTAGTGTGAAATGATGGCATTTTAGCATTCCTTGGGGTCTGAATTAACAGCACTTTACCAATTTATGAAAATTTTACTTTTTTGTTTCCTGTCCTCAAGATCAGAGGTAATTTGTCTTGGTGTTTTCTTGAGCTATTATTTGATTTTTGAAGTCAAGAAATCCATTCTCATCTTTTTTATTTTACTTGCCTTCAAATCCCCACCTAGAGGTCTTTATAGTTTTGTTGTTAGTAGGAAAGAGATCTGTCCCATATTGCTTATCTTGGCTTATTTGACTTTATTCTCAAGCTCACAACTGTCACATTTCAATAGATTTCTTTTCATATTTATCTTTCCTGTGCTATGTCTTAAGTTATTGCCTCTTACTTCCAAACCAACTCTTCTAGACTCTGTGTCTTGGTGACGCTGTGGCTGGGACTCTGCAAACCACACTTCTATTTTGCCAACTGCTTCTGCATTGGTCTCTATCCATAGGGGGTTCTAGAGGGGCTGGATGAGGAAGAAGGGATTTGTACCCATCTGCTTCCTGTCTCTGTGACCATCTCCTTAACAATGCTTTGGCAGCAGCAGTTCCATCCTGGAGGACTAGCTGAATCCATTTTTTTTCAGCACCAGCTAAACAGGGCCTACCTTTTCTGAGTCGGAGTTACACCTCCACAAACCTCCTCCTTTAATCTTCTAAGTTTCGGTACTTTCAACCCCTTCCTTTTGTTGAACACCCTTTACCCACAGCCCTTCAATAGCAACCCTTGATATCTTTGAGTTCTTGTCTTGCTTTTTTAGTTATTTAGTTACAAACTTCTACCTAGTTAAAATCCTTAATATAGACCAGAAACTATAAAACTCCTAATAGAAAACACAGGGGAAACACTTCAGGAAGTAGGACTAGGCAGAAACTTTATGAATATGACCCACAAAGCACAGGCAACAAAAGAAAAAATAAACAAATGTGATTATATCAAAACAAAAATCTTCCGCACAGCAAAAGAAGCAATTAACAGACCAAAAAGACAACCTATAGAACGGGAGAAAGTACTTGCAAATTATGCACCTGACAAGGGATTAATATCCAGAATATACAAGGAACTCAAACAACTGAACAGTAACCTCATTAAAAAATGGGCAAAGGATCTAAGTTGGCATTTCTCAAAAGAAGAATGCAAATGGCCAACAGATACATGAAAAGATGCTCAACATCAGTCAGCATCAGGAAAATGCAAATCAAAACCACAGTGAGATACCATCTCATCCCAGTTAGACTGGCTATGATAAAAAAAGACAGAGAATGATGAATGCTGGAGAGGATGCGGAGAAGGGGAACCCTCCTGCACTGTTGGTGGAGCTGTAAATTAGTGCTACAGTTATGGAAAACAGTGTGGAGGTTTTTCAAACAACCGTAGATAGAACTACCAAATGATCCAGCAATCTCACTTCTAGGTATATACCCAAAGGTATTGAAGGGATACTTGCACTCCCGTGTTTATCGCAGCTCTATTTACAATAGCCAAGAGTTAGAACCTACCTAAATGTCTATCAAAGGACAACTGGGTAAGGAAAATGTGGTACATGTACTCAATGAAATACTACTCTGCCATAAAAAAGAATGAAATTCTGCCATTTGCAGCAACATGAATGAACTTAGAGAAAATTAAGTGAAAGAAGCCAGGCACAGAAAGAGAAATACTGCATGTCTTGACTCATTAGTGGGAGCTAAAAATAAAAAAAAAATAAATATAAAAGAAAGAGATACAACAATCACAATAATTTGTTGAAGTTTCAAAAGTAGAGAATGGAACTGAGGCTACCAGAGGTGGGTAAGGAGGAGAGGGAGTTAGTGAGAAATTGGTAAAAGGCCACAAAAAATGATTACATTGTGTAATTTTGAATATACTAATTATCCTGATTTGAGCATCACATATTGCACACAGGTATTGATATTCAGTGCTGCACCCCACAGATATGTACAATCAACTATGTTTCAATAAAAATAAATAAATAAGTAAATAAATTCTCTCCGTTAAGTTAACTGATATGATTTCCAGTTCCTGAAGACCCCGATTGCTAGTCTGCCTCTGCTATCCATTTCTTAATATACAGGAGACAAACTTCAAACATTTAGTGATAGTCTGCAGTCCTTTGAGATTAATAGTTTTTTTGAATGTGAGAGGTAATATATTTTAGTAGATAATAATACAGACTGCTGAATTAGACAGATCTGAAGTTGTCGAAAGGTTGAAGTCAACTTTGCTCTTTATAGCTGCCTGAACCTTTCTGAGCCTCAGTTTCCTCATCTTACAGGAGGAAGTTTATCTCCCTCCAAGGACTGTAGCAAGGATTTCAGCATAAAAGGCATATAAACTACTTAGCACAATGACTGCCACAGGGGAAACATTAATAAATGATAACTTTAAAAAAATGATTAATCCTTTTCTGTATAACCTTCGAAGAACTATATTCTTCAGACCAAATAAAACAAGACAAATATAGCATGACACAAAGTAGAAAACGGTACTAGCTGTAGGAGAAGCACAGTGTAACTGCAGGAGTTCTTCTGAGTATGGATGCATTCCTTCCAGCTGGGAGGTTCGTGATGGCTTTGTGGAGCAGACACCCTTCCAGCTGAATCCTCCAATGTGGGCATGAATTAGGTGACTGTGGGTTGGGCAGGGCAGGGAAAAACCAAAGCATGAGAAAAATAAGAGGACAAGGATGGCTTGGATGGCTAGAGAACAGCACAAAGTTCCCTTCAACTGCTGGTAATGGTGTGCAAAATTGAACAGTTGGCTCATTCACGCGGGGCTGCCTCACAGACGGTACTTAATGTCAGGCCAGAAAACCTGGACTTCAATATAAAAGCCCTAGGAGGCCTTTGAAAGGTTTCGAGGAAGAAAGAGAAAAATCAGAGCCAGTCTAAGGAAAGGCCGATCTGACTGTATTGGTGACACTTGCTTGCAATATGTAGATGTGTAGTGTCAAGCAGAATTTCAAGTCGGGTTGCCAAGTTTAGCAAATAATAATATACAACACCCAGTTAAATTTGAATTTCAGACTACAAAACAAATACATATATTTAATACGAGTATGTTTCATGCAATATTTGGGAGATATTTATTGTAAAAAAATTGGGTTTTTTTTAGTCTGAAATTCAAATTTAACTGGTTGTCCTGTATTTTATCTGGCAAACTTAGCCATGAGCAGCCTCACCCAGGGCTTGCAGAGGACGACCTGAGCAATGAATGAGGTCTGACAGTAAGCCCAGTGGTTAACACAGGCAGCAAGGGTATTGAGCAAAACTGGGCATTTGCTGTTCTACTGGTGTACTCTGACTACTGCCAAGAAGGGGCATTGCCAATGAGTAGTAATCTCAGGAGCCACATCCAGTGTTGCTGCAGGGTCTCATGTTCCTTGAGCCTAAAGAAGGCGCAGAAGGTCAGGGGTGGTCTGCTGAGTAGACTAGCTCTGGGGGACAGCCCCGACCTTCTGATTTCATATTAAACGCTTTGTCTCTTGTGCAGCTGCTGTTTACTTTTAGTGATGTCAAATAGAACTATGTGATGACAGCTCTGACAATATGTGTAGAGGCTGCAACAGCTTCATCTTTATCTTGAATTATTTAATAAGAAGTATTTGATTGAATACAAAATATCTCAAGCTATTTTGATATTACATATACCCATGAAAGAAAAGGAAAAAATACTCTTTTTTTAAGAAACAAATACGAGTATTTTTAATAATTGCAAATTTTTGGATGGTTATAAAACGTGGTTTATGAATTTTTATTTACTTGCATGAATAGTTTCTCTTGGATGGTGATCCACAGTACTTGAAGAACTCATTGTTAAACCGTCTGATAAAGAATTATACATAGCTATTCAAGCAAAGATCGTGATAGAAAAGTGAAACAAAAAAGATGAAATCCTGAAATTGAATTCAAGTTTCTTCATTAAACATTTTGAAAAGATTATTTAGAAGTTCCATGCAAATCAATTTTGAGCACTGTCGCAGGTTTAGTTCCCCCAAAACCCTGAGATGGAGTTTGCTGGACAGGGTGCTTATTAGGGATCCACAGCTGCAGAAAGGCGAGGGAGACATTGCCGTGTGCTGTGTCCATGGCTCTGCCAGCTCTCTGCTCCCTTCCTCCCCAGGCAGCTCTGGAGTGTTCACAGCACCTCAGAGTTGTTCTTGTCGGGCCACTGTGGTCCAGTCCTTATACCCCTGCCCTGATTGGTCACTAGATATGGGCTGCCCAGGGACAGGGGTGTCCTTGGGTAGAGCCAGGCAATCCCTGAAGGAGCTGACAGCCTGAGGCGTCTGAGCTCAGCTGGGTCGAGTCCTTCCTCAAAGAGGCCTCTGAATGACGCACTTCCTGCCTACCGTAAATACCATACACTTAAAATTCTGTATTTTATGTTTACTTTCAAATTATTTCATATAAAGAAAATGTAATGATTTTTTTTACCATGTCCCTGCAGAGGTTCCCCAATCCTCTTCAGTTCGTAGTTTATGCTGTGCTGTACTGATACAAACATTTCCTAGGGATACCTATCTACCTGTCTTGTATCTATCACTGTGCTCTGCAGAGGTTGAGAAGGAAAGATCCTTGAATTGTCTTAATGTTTTTCTTTTAGTTTCTTGCCGGAAGTAGATATTCCTTTGGGAACATACAATCGATCTCTGAGAAATATGCAAATCAAGGGCCCTGGCTGTTTATTCTGGCTATTGCTGAGACTTAAAAGCCACTGGTGACACATATATTCGTGGCTTTCTCTAAATTAGGGTTCTTGGCAGTAGCCTGAAGCATTAACAATAGTTGAGTTTCTTATGAAAGTGACAAGTTTCCAGCTCACTCTTACTTGGCTGCAACTTTTACTGGGTTTGCATGACTCTGACCTGATATTATTCAAAGCATTTTTTTCTTATCACCTGTTTTCGAATCTGAGAACTGGATATGGAAACATCTTAGTTGCCTCAAGATTGTAAATAATTATTTTCTAAACTTAGATAACTATTAAAACTAGTTAGGTGGGAGTGGGGATGGTTGTTAAAATAGGCAGAACCCATTTGAAGGTCATAAGTGACGATCACGAAATACTTACCCCCACCCCACATCCCCCACTCGCCTGCATCTACTAAATCAGAATCTCCAAGATGGAACCTGTGTTTTTAACAAATGCTCAGATTTGGAAAACAATGACCTAGTGTGGCATTTCTTGTCCTATATTTCTAGACTGGTTACCCACTGTTTACCTTTATGCATACCAGTGTACTAGCAGGTCAAGCTACCCCACCACTGCTCACCAGAGGCAGCATTTTAGGGGTTAGCTGGGGCTTCTGCACGGTGTGTCCCTCTCTGGACCTGGAGAAGTAGAGGGCACCCCACTGTGGTTTTTCTCCCAGCCTCCCAGGCCCTCGGGAGTTCTCCACAGGGCAGCTTGATATTTCTGTTTTATTGAGGAGTCCTACAGCTTGTGTGTTTCCAGCTGGGTGTTCTTTTTAGGGTGTTTATTTTTGTTTTTAATCAAAATTTTGTTTTATGGTCTTGTGTTTGGGTACCATTAACAAACGGATGCATACTGAGTAATTGTTCTTTATTGCCATTCTTAGCCCATTTCATGATTTTGCTAACTTTTAAGCTAACTTTTTAAAGTTTTTTTGTGTCTAATATCTTCTATACTTTTTTAAAATCGTAGTTATATTATCTTCTAATTCTTGTCTCTGCTGGTTTATACTGTTAACTCATTAGCTTCATTGTTGTCTTTTTTAAATTTTGAGTTTTACCCTTTATCTCTTGTATGAATAGCTCATTTTATTATTTATAATTTAAAACCATTCTTTTATTCCTAATTACTTACTTTGAAGTCTAGGTTTATTTTCATTATATTATTCTTACTTTTATCTTAATTCGAGTTTTATTATTCAATGCTACATTAAATGTATTTAATTTCTTTTAAGGATATTTTTTATATTCATGCTTTACATTTAAAAATATTGTTTTAAAGGCTTTATTGCTTGTTTTGCATGTATAGTTATATTTAACATTTAAAAATATTTATTGAATTTAAAAACTTTGTTACTTGTTTTATGTTAATGTTAATTAGTTGCTTTTAAATTTATTTTTCTTTACCTATTAATTTTTATTCTTATCTATTGTATACCTTAAAAATATATTCTGCATACTTTTCATATAACAATTCTCATTAGTTTTTTTTGTTTTTGTTTTGGGTTTAGTCCTTTATTTTTTTGTGTAACGGCTGGCAAGAACGCACACAGTAGGGGAAGCTGGTCACAAACAGGGGAGTCTAGATGCTCTGTGACTGGCACTGGTGACATTCTTCAGTTGTGTTCCAACATTCTGAAGTTAGGCCTCCCCGCAAATTTAATCCAAAATGGTGGGAAGACATACAGCTATGCCTTCCAACAGTAATATGATCTTATCTGTAGGAATGACGTACTTGTTCCCTAAGAATGTGATTGCTTTCTTTTGACATTGTGCACTATCCGGTCCTAACAGGCCTGTTATAAAACCCATGCCTCGGCAGTTAGATTGTATTTTACTTCACTCCACCTTCCTTAGAGGTAGTCCTGAGGCTGCTCATTTGGCTGATTAAACCATAAGACCCACCCTAGTGTATTTGACTTAAATCCAGAAGTCGGTAGACACCTCTGCTTTTTGGAACTCGTGCAGTACGTGTTATACTCTTAACTTTGGGTGAGGAATTTTCCAAGTATGAGGGAGAGCCATGCCAAACACCTGATAATTTAAAGATTTAGTGTAGTCTATAACTGCAGTGTTTCAGAGTTGTCAAATGCCCTGATACAGACCTAAGGTTCCTCTCTTGGAATGCAGCTAGGACCGTGAAAGTGCAGGCTTTTCTGATGGGCTTAAAATCCTGTCTGCAAAAGAAATGCATTTACTTTTTTTTTATTTTTAAGATTTGAGATTTTTTTTTTTTCTCTTCTTGAATTTTAAGCAACAAACAAAAAATGTTGATGGAGGTTGTAGTGAATTGGCTGCCTGGTTCTCTGGGTGGTGTGAAAAGAATCTGTTTTTCTGCATTCGGCTTCTATTAGCTCAAGGTTTGGTGTAATTTGTTTCAACTTATTTATCCTTCTTATTGAGGCACATGCATTCTGCTTGTTATTAGTTTTAATTTTAGAAATTGTCTTTAATTTGAATTATTAAATTCAGAGTTAACTATTTCTAGGGACCTGTAATCAAGATCGAAAGTGAAATTGCTAGGGACCTATGTGGAATGATTGAGAAATGGCATGGTTACTTTCATGTAGGTCAGGGTTGAGCAAACATTTCCCGGAAAGGGTCAGGTAGTGAACATTTTCACTTTTTCAGGCCATGTGGTCTCTGTTACAACTACTCAGCTCTGCCCTTGAAGTGGAAAAATAGCCATAGATAACATGTAAATAAATGGGTCTTTCTGTGATCCCATATAACCTTATTGACCAAAACAGGTATCAGGAGGGATTTGGTCCCCTGGTTGTGTTTTGCTTGGGTGTTGGTTGCTGACCACTGCTGTAGACCATTTCTTTAGAGAAAGATGTGTCAGTTGAATTAGAAACTTCTGCGCAACTCTGGGGGATTAAGGATGGCTACAAATTCTTGCTACTCTGCCATTGCAAAGTGGAGACTAATTTTCCTTCCCTTAAATCTCGGCTGGCCTTAATGACCTGCTTGTCCTTTAAAATGAGGTGAAAGTGAAAATTGTGTCTTTTGAAGCTAGTTCTTAAGAAACCTTGCAGCTTTTCACCCCAGGCTCCCAAGCTGGGGGGGAAGGGCCAAGGGCCCCAGCAATACCCTCCTGACATCTGCATCCAGCCCAGTGATGACCACGCTGCGGCTGGAAGCCCCCTGGGCTCCTCTGCAGGAATGAGGGGGTGCCACAGGCCTTGACCATGTCCCCCTCCCCCTTCCTCATCCTTCAACCCTATCCCACTCCCCGTTTCCGACTCTCCTTCCACCACAGCTGCTCTGCAATATCTTAGAATGTAAAATAATAATAATAATAAATAAATTTAAAATAATAAAATTTTCAACGAATTAAATAATCTCAAGCCCTTATTACATATCTTACTTTTTGCCTTTGTTTTCATTTCATGTAGACACCACCTCATAGATGTTCCAAGATAAGGAATGGTCAGAAAATAACGAAACAATCAGCCATGAATTTGAGTGAGTAGGTTTAAAAACTTCAGAAAATTAATGTGAATTTTATTATGTGAAAAAATAATAAAAATTGCATTAGTGACTATATAACTTTGTAGCAACATTACTCCTGAATGACATAGTAAATCATGGAACTCCTGGCATAATACCTGACACACAGTAAGTGCTTAAGAATATGGGTTTATATATTTATAAGAGAATGTTTCTTATGCCTTAACTTGAAACATTCTTTGAATTTAGTAAGGAAAACTATTTAATAATAATAATAAAAAGAAACCTTGCAGCTTCCAGCTGAGCCTCTGGAACATTCTGTGAGCCATGAGCCACTGTACAAGAAATCCAAGCACCTTGACTTCATGACATATTTATTCAAAGTTGATTTCCGCACTTCATTCAGGTCTCTGCTCAGCAGTTGCCTCGTCAGAAAGGCATTCTTTGACCAATTTATCTAAAATAGCATGTCCCTCCCTATCCTAGCATGAAAGATGATAAAATCACTTTCTGTTGGACCCAGGCAAAATAGAGCTGGGAAAGGCACGAAGGAGGGGGCCTCCTGCTTGCTCGTCTGAGATAAGAACTGCTTCCAAGGACCTTCTAAAAACCCATCAGAAATCCCTTCGCGTCTTTCATGTCCTTCACACATCTCCTGCTTTGCACATATGCACGTTTCTGTGACAGAGTTTATCATTAGACATTCTTTAGAGCTGCAGTGATTCAGATAAAATGCTCCGAGAAGAAACTACCCAATAACAACATCTCAACCAATGAACTGATGACAAATCTGGCTTTGAGCCTCCAAAACCAATAAACTCTGTTCCCAAGCAGTTGACGTGAACTCTCCCTTTCTGCCAATAAAAACTTTCTCTTAACCTTCCCACATTGAACACATTTGTGACTTGCCATGGTGTGCATTCCAGATTATAATCTTATTCCTATTTCTGAATAAACAGCGTATTTGAAAATATTTTTCTGTAATGCGTTTTTTCTAGATTGTCTCTAGTCATTCTCTTCTCTCTCTCTCTCTTTTTTTTTTGCTTTATATTTCTTCATAGAATTACAGATTTTCTTGTTTATGTATTTATTTTTGTGTTCATTGCGAGTCTCTCACACTAGATCGTAAACTCCATAAGGACAGAGATGTTTTTTCTTTTAGCCTGACGTATGTGAAGTGTTCATAAAGTTTTTCTTGAACAGATGCATGTCATAATTTTTGTTTTATTAATTTCATATGTCTTCTTTTCAATTGCCTCGATTATTTTGGGGAATGAGTTGACATATGAATAATAAAAAAATAAGTGAAGTTATAATTTTCTTCTAATAATGAACTTTCTTTCTGTCACAGATCTTTTTGTTTGCTAGCAATATTTTTCTTTTTCTTCCTGCCACCTCTATCTCTGAACTTCTAGATGCCTATCACCAGGGTAAATGCCACGTCCTCTTTAAAGTCTGTTCTGATTCTTTATTCCACGAATACCCTTCATCTTTCCCCTCTGCCTCCATGAAATAATATTTTTCTTCTTAGAAGATTACATTGCAAAAATCTCGTTTATATCCTACCTTTTAGATAACAGTTCATTATCAGATAGGATTTTTTGCAAATATTTTCTTCCAGTCTGTAGTTTGCCTTATTTTTGGTCTTAGTAGAAAAACTTCTAGTTTCTCATCACTAAGTATGATGTTAGCTGTGGTTTTTGGTAGGTATAGTTTATCAAGTTGAAGAGATTTCTAGTTTTCTGAGAGTTTTGATCATGAATTGGTGTTGGCTTTTTGTCAAATGCTTTTTCTGCATCCACTGATATGATCATGTGTTTTTTTCTCTTTTAGCCTGTTGATGTGATGGATTACATTTATTGATTTTCTACTGTTGAATCAGCCTTGCATAGCTGGGATAAATCCCACTTGGTCATGGTGTATAATTCTTGTTGTATACTGTTGGATTTTATTTGCTAATATCTTGTTGAGGACATTGGTCTGTAGTTTTCATTTCTTGTAATGTCTTTGGTTTTGACATTAAGAAGTTATTAGCCTCATAGAATGAATTAGGAAATATTCTCTCTGCTTTTTTCTTCTGAAAGAGATCATAGAGAATTGGTATGAATTCTTTCTTAAATGTTTGGTAGAATTTACTAATAAACTTATTTGGGCCTGGCACTTTTTATTTTGGAAGGTTAATAATTATTAATTCAATTTACGTAATAGATACAGTTCTATTCAGATTGTATATTTCTTCTTGTGTGAATTTTGGCAGATTGTATTTTTCAAGTAATTGGTACATTTTATCTAAGTTATAATAAAATTTGTGGTCATGGAGTTGTTTGTAATATTCTTTTATTATCCTTTTAATGTCCATGAAATCTGTAGTAATGTCCCCACTTTTATTTCTGAGATTAGTAATTTGTGTCCTTCCTCTTTTTTCCTTAGTTAAACTTAGTTAACTAACTTTTTTTCTAAGTTAAACTTAGTTTCCTCATTTCTTGGCTAGAGGCTTATCAATTTTATTGATCTTTTTCTTATTATTTCTTTTCTTCTGTTTACTTTGGATTTAATTTTCTCTCTCGCTCATTTTTCTTAGTTTCCTAAGGTGAAGACAAATTGTTGACTTCAGATCTTACTTCTTTTCTAATATATGCATTAAATACTGTCAATTTCTCTCTTAAACACTGCTTTTGCTACACTTCACAAATTTTAATGTTTTCACTTTCATTAGTTTAAAACTTTTTAACATTTTAAAATTTCTATTGAGATTTCTTCTTTCACCCGTGTGTTATGTATATGTGTGTTTAATTTCTAAGTATTTTGAAATATTCCAGTTGTTTTTCTGTTATTGAATTCTAATGTAATTCCAAAATTCAGAGCAAATATTATGATTTCTATTCTTTTAAATTTCTTAATATATGTTTTGTGGTCCAGAGTTTCAGCTATGTTGGTGAACATTTTATATGAGCCTGAGACGAATGCGTATACTGCCGTTGTTGGATGAAATAGTCTATAGATGTCAAATATATTCTGTCGATTGAAGGTGTTGTTGAATTCAAGTATGTCCTCACTGATTTTCTGCCTGCTAGATCTGCCCATTTCTGATAGAGAGGTGGGAAAGTCTCCAACTATAATAGTGGATTCATCTATTTCTCCTTGCATTTCTATCAGTTTTTAGCTCATGTGTTTTGATGTTCTGTTTTTAGGAGCATACACATTAAGAATTATAATGTCTTCTTGGAGAACTGACTCCTTTATCATGATGTAGTGCCCATCTTCATCTCTGATAACTTTCCTTAGCTTGAACTTAGCTCTGTCTGAAACTAACATAGCTACTACCCATTCCTTTGATTGTTGTTAGCATGGTATATCTTTCCCCATCCATTTATTTTACTCAATGCCTGTCATTACATTTAAAGTGGGTTTCTTGTAGACAACTTTTAATTGGGTCTTGTTTTTTGATATACTCTGACAATCTCTGCCTTTTAACTGGTGTATTTAGACCATTGGCATCCAAAGTGATTATTAATATAATTGTATTAATATCTGCCATATTTGTTACTGTTTTCTATTTGTTGCTCTAGTTCTTTCACTCTTTTTCTTTCTTCTGTGGTTTTAGTTAAGGGTTTTATGATTCCATTTTCTGTCCTTTCTTAGCATATCAGTTATACTTCCTTTTTCATTTTTTTTTTTTTGTGGTTACCCTAGAATTTGCCTTATACATTTACAATAATCCAAGTTTGCTTTAAAATTGCAGTATATCACTTCACAGGTAGAGAGAGTACTTCACAGTAATAAAATAATCCTTCCTTTTTCATCCCTTGTATCATTACTGTCTTTCATTATACATATATAAGCATACATATATATATATTTATAATATATGTGCATACATAATCAAATACTTTGAGATATATGTATAAACATAGATAATTTAATGCATTGTTATTCTTATTTTGAACAAACTATTATCTGGTAGATAAGTTAAGAATAAGAAAAATCAAAGTTTTTATTTCACCTTCATATATTTCTTCCTTGATACTTTTTTCTTTCTTCATATAGATCTGAATTTCTAGCCTATATTATTTTCCTTTTCTGTGAAGAAGTTCTTTCAAATTTCTTCCAAGGGAGAGATACTGGCAACAAATTCCCTCAATTTTTGTTTGTCTGAGAAAGTCTTTATTTGTCCTTTACTTTTGAAGAATAATTTCACAAGCTACAGAATTCTGGGTCAGTGTTTCTCTCTCTCTCTCTCTCTTTGTCTCAATCTTTTAAATATTTTACGTCATACTCTTCTTGTTTGTATGGTTTCTGAGGAGAAGTCAGCTATAATTCTTATTTTTGGTTCTGGGTAAGTAAGATACTTTTCTCCTCTGGGTTCTTTCAGGATTTTGTTCTTTATATTTGATTTTCTATAGTTTAAAAATGATATGCCTGGGTATAGTTTGTTTGTTTGTTTTAGGCATTTGTTCTGCCTGGTTTTCTCTGAGCTTCCTGGATTTGTGGTTTGGTGTCTGACATTAATTTAGGAGAAATTCTCAGTCATTATTGTTTCAAATATTTCTTCTGTTTTTTTTCTCTCTTTTTCTCTTTCTGATATTTCCATTATGCGCGCATATATATATATATATATATATATATATATGTTACACCTTTTTTATTTGTCCTACAGTTCTTGGATATTCTGGTCTGCTTTTTCAGTCTTTGTTCTCTTTGCTTTTCAGTTGTAGAGGTTTCTATTGAGATATCTTCAACCTCAGGAGTCTTTTCTCAGCCAGGTCTAGTCTACTAGTAAGCCCATCAAAAGCATTCTTCATTTCTGTTACAGCATTTTTGATTTCTGGCATTTCTTTTTGGTTTTTTCTTAAAAATTTCCTTACTCTGCTTACATCGCCTATATGTTCTTGCATGCTGTCTACTTTATCTCTTAGGTAAAATATTATCTTAGCACATTAATTATAGTTGTTTTAAATTCCTAGCCTGATATTTTCAACATTTCTTCCATGTCTGGTTCTGATGCTTGCTTTGTTTCTTCAAACTGTGCTTTTTGCCTTTTGGTATACCTTGTAATTTTTCTTGACAGCCAGATATGACATACAGGGTAAAAGGACTGCTTTAAGTAGATCTTTGATAATGTGGTGGTAAGGTCTTGGGAGAGAGGAAAAATTCTATAGTCCTATAACTAGGCCTCAGTCTTTTAGTGAACCTAAGCCTCTGGACTGTGAACTTCACAAGTATTTCTTATTTTTTTTCTACCTCCATTATGTGGGACAGGATGGCTAAAGTGGGTTGGAGTTGGGTATTCCCTCCCCACCCCAGGTCAGTTAGGCTTTGGTAAAACCCCAGCTAGTTAGGCTCTGGTTAACTAGTTTCTCCTAAGAGTAGACCCTTTTAAGAAGAAGAGAATACTCTCTGGTTTATTTCAAAGTGATTTTTCCCCTTTTTCCTTCCAGAAACATGGAGGGAATTTTTCTCTCATATTTACTTTGAGAAACTGGTCAAGCTCCCACAATAAAACTCTCAAAAGTATGGAGACCTTCTATAGCTGGGCTCCCTGAGAGTTTTTAACTCTCAGACATGTTTACACCAGGCCTACAGCAATTAATCAATTACAGTTCATTTTTTTCTACTCTGATACTAGCTGTTGAGGAGTTTTTTGCTCTGATAGTTGTGATTCTTTATATCTACCTGTCTCTTTCTCCAATTTGGGGGACAGTGGTTTGCCCTTTGAACTCACTTCTCTGATGGATCTAAGAAGTTGTTGATTTTTCATGTTATCCATCTTTTAGATGGTTGTTAGGATGGAGTGGTGACTCCAAGTTCCTTACATGTGGAACCAGACATTCTATATCCCACCTGTTAGAAAACTTGTATTGAAATTATTTATCTACACCTCTTATTTCCCTTATGTAATAGTATATAACTTGAATGTAAAAATCTGTACTTGAATATCTTTGATCTTTACAAAACCAACATACTGCCTTACATATTAAGATCTAACTCTCTCTACATATGCTAATTATTCCTTCTCTATTTATCTATGCTAATTATTCTGTCTCTTTCAGATATGTATGTGAGAGAGACAGAATATGAGAAAACTGGAATTAATGAAGGCATGCATTAATAAATGCATGAGAGAATCTTGAAGACAGGCAAAAAATATGAACATCTTTCGGTACTACTTAATTTCCTGTTGACTCTAAATTTCTTCCTTCCTAGTACTACAGCTCTAAATAAGATATGAAAATCATCCTGCAAGAAATGGAGTAAAACTTAATTCAGTGAAGATATCTATGCAAATTAAGCCAAAAAATAAAATGCTGTAAAGAAGTCCTGGTATCTTCATTTACCTTCTTGTCCACTTTCTAGTTTTATATAGATCTGCTGGATAATTTCTGATAGATTGATGCTGATTTATTTTTCTTTTGGCTTTTTTGATCCAACTCAAATGGTTTTTATTTCATGAACACTTGAAATGTCTCTTTTATACTGTAGATACTCATTCTACAACCTTACCATGCACAGATATTTTCTTCTATAAGATTATGTTCTACAGAGAACCTGGTAATTAAGAACTATTCATTGATCTTAGCAAAGCACAGGAAATAACTATTTATTACTTTTATCCCATTTCATTTTAACTAGTGTTGGGAAAGGCTCATAAAGACACCCATAATATGGTAATTGTTTTTTGGAAAAACTAAGAAATAAATGAAAATTAAAATGTGGGTAAAGTAGTAAGTGAATTCAAGTTTGAGGTTAGAACACAAAATGCTGCCAAGTGCAAGCTAACCTCTGTTCACAGGGAGATCACCCAACTATCCAGAGATATGTCTAAAAAAAGATCTTAAGTGGTTTTAGTAGCTGTCAGAAAATCTGCACAAAAGTCTCTCTATTTTGTTTTTATGAAAACTTTCCAGACACACATGGCACAATACAATAGGCACACTAGCCATGTGTGTTTGCTGAGCACTTAAAATGTAGCTGGTCCTAATTGAGATGTGCTATAGTATAAAACACACACTGTTTTAGAGACTGAGTATGAAAATATTGCTGTAAAATAGCTCATTATAGTTTTATATTGATTACATGTTGAAGTAAAAACATTTTGTATATATTGAGTTACATAAAATACAGAAACTGAACAGGCATTTCTAGAAGGAAGATATACAAATGGTCAACAGACACATGAAAAATTGCTCAACATCACTAAACATCAGAGAAATGCATATCAAAACTACATTGAGATATCATCTCACCCCAGTTAAACTGGTTATTATCAAAAAAACAGAAGTTAACAAATGCTGGTGAGGAAGAAGAGAAAGGGGAACACTTACACACTGTTGGTGGGACTGTAAATTAGCACAGCCATTATGGAAAACTGTATGGAGGTTTCTCAAAAAACTACAGATAGAATTACGATATGATCCAGCAATCCCACTGCTGGTTATATACCCAAAGGAATGGAAGTCCTCACGTTGAAGCGGTACCTGCACTCCCATGTTTATAGCAGTACTGTTTACAATAGCCGAGATATGGAAACAACCTAAATGTCCATCAACAGATGGCAGGATAAGGAAAATGTGTTATATATATAGACGATGTAATAGTACTCAGCCATAAAAAAGAATGAAAAGGATACTGGCTGCTTAGCTCAGTTGGTTTGGAGTGTGGTGTTATAAAACAAGGACAAGGGTTTGGATTCCTAGACCAGCCAGCTGCCAAAACAAAACAAAACAACAGCAACAACAACAACAAAAAGTACATATTTATAAAAAAGAATGAAATTCTGCCATTTGCAGAAATATGGATGAGCTTGGAGAAAATTATGTTAAGTGAAATAAGCCAGGCACAGGAAGAGACATACTGCATGTCTTCACTCATAGGTGGGAGCTGAGAGAGAGAGACAGAGAGAGAGACAGAGAGAGAGACGAGAGAGAGAGAGAGAGAGAGAGAGACGAGAGAGAGAGAGAGAGAGAGAGAGAGAGAGAGACGAGAGAGAGAGAGAGAGAGAGAGAGAGA